>NC_143393.1:12808739-12973739 GCF_980474605.1 Leiobunum rupestre | reverse complement strand
GACGGACTCCGCGGAAAATCTTTCTACCAATCAGTTTTATGGAGGAGACTTCAACGGGTTAGGCTTCATATTCACATATTGAGAGCAATGTAACATGGTCCGTTGGTCTAAGGGTATGATTCTCGCTTTGGGTGCGAGAGGTCCCTGGTTCAAATCCCGGACGGACCCCACCGAAAATCTTTCTACCAATCAGTTTTATGGAGGAGACTTCAACGGGTTAGGCTTCATATTCACATATTGAGAGCAATGTAACATGGTCCGTTGGTCTAAGGGTATGATTCTCGCTTTGGGTGCGAGAGGTCCCGGGTTCAAATCCCGGACGGACCCTGCGGAAGATCTGTCTTCAAACCAGTTTTATGGAGGAGACTTCAACGGGTTTTTCAAGATATTCACAAATTGTAAAAAAGGAACATGGTCCGTTGGTCTAGGGGAATGATTCTCGCTTTGGGTGCGAGAGGTTCCGGGTTCAAATCCCAGACGGGCCCTGTGGAAGATCTTTCTACAAACCAGTTTTACGGTGAAGTTTTCAACGGGTTAGGCTACTTATTCACATATTGAGACCAAAGTAACATGGTCCGTTGGTCTAGGGGTATGATTCTCGATTTGGGTGCGAGAGGTCCCGGGTTCAAATCCTGGACGGACTCCGCGGAGAATCTTTCTACCAATCAGTTTTATGGAGGAGACTTCAACGGGTTAGGCTTCATATTCACATATTGAGAGCAAAGTAACATGGTCCGTTGGTCTAGGGGTATGATTCTCCCTTTGGGTGCGAGAGGTCCCACGTTCAAATCCCGGTTGGACCCCTCGGAAAATCTTTCTAACAATCAGATTTATGGAGAGGCTTCAACGGGTTAGGCTACATATTCACATATTGAGAGCAAACTAACATTGTTCATTGGTCTAGGGGTATAATTCTCGCTTAGGGTGCGAGAGGTCCTGGGTTCAAATCCCCGAAGGTACCCGCGGAAGATCTTTCTACAAACCAGTTTTATGGAAGAGTTTTCAACGAGTTAGGCTACATATTCACATATTGAGAGCAAATTAACATGGTCCGTTGGTCTAGGGGTATGATTCTTGCTTTGGGTGCGAGAGGTCCCGGGTTCAAATCCCGGACGGACCCTGCGGAAAATCTCTCTACCAATCAGATTTATGGAGGAGGCTTCAATGGGTTAGGCTACATATTCACATATTGAGAGCACACTAACATTGTTCATTGGTCTAGGGGTATGATTCTCGCTTAGTGTGCGAGAGGTCCCGGGTTCAAATCCCCGAAGGTACCGGCGGAAGATCTTTCTACAAACCAGTTTTATGGAGAAGTTTTCAACGGGGTAGGCTACATATTCACATATTGAGAGCAAAGTATTATGGTCCTTTGGTCTAGGGGTATGATTCTCGCTTTGGGTGCGAGAGGTCCCGGGTTCAAATCCCGGACGGACCCCGCGGAAGATCTTTTTACAAACCAGTTTTATGGAGGAGGCTTCAATGGGTTAGGCTACATATTAACATATTGGGAGCAAACTAACATGGTCCGTTGGTCTAGGGGTATGGTTCTCGCTAAGGGTGCGAGAGGTCCCGGGTTCAAATCCCGGACGGAACCCGCGGAAAATCTTTCTACGAATCAGTTTTATGGAGGAGACTTCAACGGGTTATTCAAGATATTCACATATTGTGATAAAAGTAACATGGTCCGTTGGTATAGGGTATGATTCTCGCTTTGGGTGCGAGAGGTCCCGGGTTCAAATCCCGGACGGACCCCGCGGAAAACCTTTCTACCAATCAGTTTTATGGAGAAGACTTCAACGGGTTAGGCTACATATTCACATATTGAGAGCAAAGTAACATGGTCCGTTGGTCTAGGGGTATGATTCTCCCTTTGGGTGCGAGAGGTCCCGCATTCAAATCCCGGTTGGACCCCTCGGAAAATCTTTCTAACAATCAGATTTATGGAGGAGGCTTCAATGGGTTAGGCTACATATTCACATATTGAGAGCAAGCTAACGTTGTTCGTTGGTCTAGGGGTATAATTCTCGCTTAGGGTGCGAGAGGTCCCGGGTTCAAATCCCCGAAGGTACCCGCTGAAGATCTTTCTACAAACCAGTTTTATGGAAGAGTTTTCAACGAGTTAGGCTACATATTCACATATTGAGAGCAAATTAACATGGTCCGTTGGTCTAGGGGTATGATTCTTGCTTTGGGTGCGAGAGGTCCCGGGTTCAAATCCCGGACGGACCCTGCGGAAAATCTCTCTACCAATCAGATTTATGGAGAAGGCTTCAATGGGTTATTCAAGATATTCACATATTGTGAAAAAACGTAACATGGATTGTTGGTCTAGGGGTATGATTCTCGCTTCGGGTGCGAGAGGTCTCGGGTTCAAATCCCGGACGGACCCCGCAGAAGATCTTTCTTCAAACCAGTTTTATGAGGAAGTTTTCAACAGGTTAGGCTACATATTCACATATTGAGAGCAAACTAACATGGTCCGTGGGTCTAGGGGTATGATTCTCGCTTTGGGTGCGAGAGGCTCCGGGTTCAATTCCTGGACGGAGCCCACGGAAAATATTTCTACGAATCAGTTTTATGGAGGAGACTTCAACGGGATATTAACATATTGAGAGCAAAGTAACATGGTCCGTTGGTCTAGGGGTATGATTCTCGCTTTGGGCGCGAGAGGTCTCTGGTTCAAATATCGGACGGACCCCGCGGAAAATCTTTCTACAAATCAGTTTTCAACGGGTTAGGATTCATATTCACATATTGAGAGCAAAGTAACATGGTCCGTTGGTCTAGGAGTATGATTCTCGCTTTGAGTGCGAGAGGTCACGGGTTGAAATGCCGGACGGACCCCGCGGAAGATCTATCTACAAACCAGTCTTATGGTGAAGTTTTCAACGTGTTAGGCCACATATTCACATATTGAAAGCAAATTAATATGGTCCGTTGGTCTAGGGGTATGATTCTCGCTTTGGGTGCGAGAGGTCCCGGGTTCAAATCCCGGACGGACCCCGCGTAAGATCTTTCTACAAACCAGTTTTATGGAAAAGTTTTCAACGGGTTAGGCTACATATTCACATATTGAGAGCAAAGTAACATGGTCCGTTGGTCTAGGGGTATGATTCTCGCTTTGGGTGTGAGAGGTCACGGGTTCAAATCCCAGACGGACCCCACGGAAAATCTTTCTACGAATCAGTTTTATGGAGGAGACTTCAACGGGATATTAACATATTAAGAGCAAAGTAACATGGTCCGTTGGTCTAGGGGTATGATTCTCGCTTTCGGTGCGAGAGATCTCGGGTTCAAATATCGGACAGACCCCGCGGAAAATCTTTCTACATACCAGTTTTATGGAGAAGACTTCAACGGGTTAGGCTACATATTCACATATTGAGAGCAAAGTTACATGTCTCATTGGTCTAGGGGTATGATTCTCGCTTCGGGTGCGAGAGGTCCCGGGTTCAAATCCTGGACGGACTCCGCGGAAAATCTTTCTACCAATCAGTTTTATGGAGGAGACTTCAACGGGTTAGGCTTCATATTCACATATTGAGAGCAAAGTAACATGGTCCGTTGGTCTAGGGGTATGATTCTCGCTTTGGGTGCGAGAGGTCCCTGGTTCAAATCCCGGACGGACCCCACCGAAAATCTTCCTACCAATCAGTTTTATGGAGGAGACTTCAACGGGTTAGGCTACTTATTCACATATTAAGACCAAAGTAACATGGTCCGTTGGTCTAGGAGTATGAATCTCGCTTCGGGTGCGAGAGGTCCCGGGTTCAAATCCTGGACGGACTCCGCGGAAAATCTCTCTACCAATCAGTTTTATGGAGGAGACTTCAACGGGTTAGGCTTCATATTCACATATTGAGAGCAATGTAACATGGTCCGTTGGTCTAAGGGTATGATTCTCGCTTTGGGTGCGAGAGGTCCCTGGTTCAAATCCCGGACGGACCCCACCGAAAATCTTTCTACCAATCAGTTTTATGGAGGAGACTTCAACGGGTTAGGCTTCATATTCACATATTGAGAGCAATGTAACATGGTCCGTTGGTCTAAGGGTATGATTCTCGCTTTGGGTGCGAGAGGTCCCGGGTTCAAATCCCGGACGGACCCTGCGGAAGATCTGTCTTCAAACCAGTTTTATGGAGGAGACTTCAACGGGTTTTTAAAGATATTCACAAATTGTAAAAAAGGAACATGGTCCGTTGGTCTAGGGGAATGATTCTCGCTTTGGGTGCGAGAGGTTCCGGGTTCAAATCCCAGACGGGCCCTGTGGAAGATCTTTCTACAAACCAGTTTTACGGTGAAGTTTTCAACGGGTTAGGCTACTTATTCACATATTGAGACCAAAGTAACATGGTCCGTTGGTCTAGGGGTATGATTCTCGATTTGGGTGCGAGAGGTCCCGGGTTCAAATCCTGGACGGACTCCGCGGAGAATCTTTCTACCAATCAGTTTTATGGAGGAGACTTCAACGGGTTAGGCTTCATATTCACATATTGAGAGCAAAGTAACATGGTCCTTTGGTCTAGGGGTATGATTCTCGCTTTGGGTGCGAGAGGTCCCTGGTTCAAATCCCGGACGGACCCCACCGAAAATCTTCCTACTAATCAGATTTATGGAGGAGGCTTCAACGGGTTAGGCTACATATTCACATATTGGGAGCAAACTAACATGGTCCGTTGGTCTAGGGGTATGATTCTCGCTTTGGGTGCGATAGGTCCCGGGTTCAAATTCCGGACGGACCCCACCGAAAATCTTCCTACCAATCAGATTTATGGAGGAGGCTTCAACGGGTTAGGCTACAAATTCACATATTGGGAGCAAACTAACATGGTCCGTTGGTCTAGGGGTATGGTTCTCGCTTTGGGTGCGAGAGGTCCCGGGTTCAAATCCCAGACGGACCCCGCGGAAAATCTTTCTACCAATCAGGTTTATGGAGGAGACTTCAACGGGTTATTCAAGATATTCACATATTGTGAAAAACGTAAAATGGTCCGTTGGTCTAGGGGTATGATTCTCGCTTAGGGTGCGAGAGGTCCCGGGTTCAAATCCTGGACGGACCCCGCGGAAGATCTTTCTACACACCAGTTTGATGGATAAGTTTTCAACGGGTTAGGCTACATAATTCACATATTGAGAGCATAGTAACATGGTCCGTTGGTCTAGGGGTATGATTCTCGCTTAGGGTGCGAGAGGTCCCGGGTTCAAATCCTGGACGGACTCCGCGGAAAATCTTTCTACCTATCAGTTTTATGGAGGAGACTTCAACGGGTTAGGCTTCATATTCACTTATTGAGAGCAACGTAACATGGTCCATTGGTCTAGAGGTATGATTCTCGCTTTGGGTGCGAGAGGTCCCTGGTTCAAATCCCGGACGGACCCCACCGAAAATCTTCCTAATAATCAGATTTATGGAGGAGGCTTCAACGGGTTAGGCTACATATTCACATATTCACATATTGGGAGCAAACTAACATGGTCCGTTGATCTAGGGGTATGGTTCTCGCTTTGGGTGCGAGAGGTCCCGGGTTCAAATCCCAGACGGACCCCGCGGAAAATCTTTCTACCAATCAGTTTTATGGAGGAGACTTCAACGGGTTAGGCTACTTATTCACATATTAAGACCAAAGTAACATGGTCCGTTGGTCTAGGGGTATGATTCTCGCTTTGGGTGCGAGAGGTCCCTGGTTCAAATCCCGGACGGACCCCACCGAAAATCTTCCTACCAATCAGATTTATGGAGAAGGCTTCAACGGGTTAGGCTACATATTCACATAATGGGAGCAAACTAACATGGTCCGTTGGTCTAGGGGTATGGTTCTCGCTTTGGGTGCGAGAGGTCCCGGGTTCAAATCCCAGACGGACCCCGCGGAAAATCTTTCTACCAATCAGTTTTATGGAGGAGACTTCAACGGGTTAGGCTACATATTCACATATTGAGAGCAAAGTAACATGGTCCGTTGGTCTAGGGGTATGATTCTCGCTTTGGGTGCGAGAGGCAACGGGTTCAAGTCCCGGACGGACCCCGCGGAAAATCTTTCTACCAATCAGTTTTATGGAGAAGACTTCAACGGGTTAGGCTACATATTCACATATTGAGAGCAAAGTAACATGGTCCGTTGGTCTAGGGGTATGATTCTCGCTTAGGGTGCGAGAGGTCCCGGGTTTAAATCCCGGACGGACCCAGCTGAAAATCTTTCTACCAATCAGTTTTATGGAGAAGACTTCAACGGGTTAGGCTACATATTCACATATTGAGAGCAAAGTAACATGGTCCGTTGGTCTAGGGGTATGATTCTCGCTTTGGGTGCGAGAGGTTACGGGTTCAAGTCCCGGACGGACCTCGCGGAAAATCTTTCTACCAATCAGTTTTATGGAGAAGACTTCAACGGGCTAGGCTACATATTCACATATTGAGAGCAAAGTAACAGTGTCTGTTGGTCTAGGGGTATGATTCTCGCTTTGGGTGCGAGAGGTCCCGGGTTCAAATCCCGGACGGACCCCGCGGAAAATCTTTCTACCAATCAGTTTTATGGAGGAGACTTCAACGGGTTATTCAAGATATTCACATATTGTGAAAAACGTAACATGGTCCTTTGGTCTAGGGGTATGATTCTCGCTTTGGGTGCGAGTGGCCCCGGGTTCAAATCCCGGACGGACCCCGCGGAAAATCTTTCTACCAATCAGTTTTATGGAGGAGACTTCAACGGGTTAGGCTTCATATTCACATATTGAGAGCAAAGTAACATGGTCCGTTGGTCTAGGGGAATGATTCTCGCTTCGGGTGCGAGAGGTCCCGGGTTCAAATCCCGGACGGACCCCGATGAAAAAATTTCTACGAATCAGTTTTATGGAGGAGACTTCAACGGGTTATTCAAGATATTCACATATTGAGAGCAAAGTATCATGGTCCGTTGGTCTCGGGGTATGATTCTCGCTTAGGGTGCGAGAGGTCCCGGGTTTAAATCCCGGACAGACCCCGCGGAAAATCTTTCTACCAATCAGTTTTATGGAGGAGACTTCATCGGGTTAGGCTACATATTAACATATTGAGAGCAAAGTAACATGGTCCGTGTGTCTAGGGGTATCATTCTCGGTTCGAGCTTTTGGAGAGTGCAGGTCGTTCGATTTTGCGCTCCGTGTTTTCGTCGCTCTAAGCCTAAGCGGGGTATTTTACCAATTTATTTTTCTTTCGGTTATTATTCGTGCATTTAAATCTATAGTTGTTAATTTATTAATTTGGTAAGCCCTCCTGGGTGTTTCTACCCAGGATGGACGCATTCAAGAGATCGGTTTTTATTGATTTTAAACGAAATCTACCAAGTTTTGAAGTTGTGTCTACGGCGGTGATTGCGAACTTTGGTCTCGATTGTGCATCTGCTTTAGTTGTCTGTGATGAGGGTGGTTACATTCTCACCTTGAAGACTTTGGCCGATGTCGAGGGCGTTATTGATTCGGGCTTGGATATTGACGGTGAGATATATGAAATTTCAAGCGTTTTTGCGAAGACGGTGACTGTCGCCTTTTCGGACTTACCTGAGTTTGTGACTGATGAAGCCGTTTTATCCAAATTAACGTCGCTTGGCTGTGAAATCAAGGGTCCGCTTGTTTGGCATAGAAAGGCATCATTCTATTGCGGACTTCGTACCGTTCGTGTTACCTTACCTGAGAGTCTGTCATCATTACCATATCGCTTACGAGTTGCCGATGCTGTTGGTCGGGAGAAGTTTTACGCTGTCCGACATGATTCTCAGTTGAAAATATGTAATAAACGTTATTCTCCTGACCATATTTATCGCAATTGTCCGGATTTCAAGTGCTTCAAGTGCGAGAAGCAGGGTCATGTTGTTCGGGAGTGTCCACTTTGGCCGCGTATGGCGTCCCGCGACTCTGATACGGTGGCTGTCGGTGGTGCGGCCGGTGACGCGATGGTCGTTGATCCTGTCTCAGTCGCTATTCCTCAAGGTTCTTCGGTCCGGGCTGGTGGCGGTGAGTCTTCAGTCGTCGGCGCCGGTCTCAAGTCTGATCCGCGTCGGAGTGCTAAGCATTCGTTGTCGTCTAGTGATGGTGATTTCGGAAAGAAAATGTCTTCTTCTGGCTCTGCTCCGAAAGTAAAGAAAGTTCCCTCTAAAATGCCTCTGGTCCCTTTCGAGGGTCATCGCCGGCCTGATTGGTGGCCTAGGGAGGTTGTCTGGCCTCCATCTTCAGAGAACGAATTTTACGCCCGGGTGTGTCGGTATCAGGGTCAGCCTGTTACCAGTCCTCTGTATAAGGACTTTGTGATCCCGGATGATTACGGTTTCAATGTATAAGTTACACATTAATGGTGATTGATTTTCTTAATGTTTTGCGGCCTTTTCTGTGTTCTGTCGGTTCTAAGCCTTTGCTTCCCATTTTCAATAAGGAGTTTTTTTCGTTAATTTATTTCTTCTTAATCGTCTTTAATGCTGTTTTATATCTACTAATGCCTATTTTTGTTCATGAATTATTTCTACAACATGTACTGCCTGATAGTGTTTGATACGTTGCTTTAATTTTTTTTATTTCTCGCTATTGTTTAATCAATATTATCTAATCGTTTTTCTTTCTTTATCGATGTTCATTTTCGCGACCGATTTATCAAATGTTACTTTGTATTTTTTTCCTTGTTCTATTATCTTGTTGCATTTCGCTTTTTGTACCATACACGCGTCGTGTATTTTTTTAATGATATAATTAAAAAAAAAAAAAAGGGGTATCATTCTCGCTTTGGGTGCGAGAGGTTCCGGGTTCAAATCCTGGACGGACGCCACGGAAAATTTTTCTAACAAACAGATTTATGGAGGAGTCTTCAACGGGTAAGGCTACATATTCACATATTGAGAGCAAAGTAACATGGGCCGTTGGTCTAGGGGAATGATTCTCGCTTAGGGTGCGAGAGGTCCCGGGTTCAAATTCCGGATGGACCCCGCGGAAAATCTACCTACCAATCAGATATATGGAGGAGGCTTCAACGGGTTAGGCTACATATTCACATATTGAGAGCAAAGTAACATGGTCCGTTGGTATAGGGGAGTGATTCTCGCTTAGGGTGCGAAATGTCCCGGGTTTAAATCCCGGATTGACACTGCGGAAAAACTTTCTACCAATCAGTTTTATGGAGGAGACTTCAACGGGTTATTCAAGATATTCACATATTGTGAAAAAAGTAACATGGCCCGTTGGTCTAGAGGTATGATTCTCGCTTAGGGTGCCAGAGTTCTCGGGTTCAAATCCCGGACGGACCCCGCGGAAAATCTTTCTACCAATCAGATTTATGGAGGAGGCTTCAACGGGTTAGGCTACATATTCACATATTGAGAGCAAACTAACATGGTCCGTTGGTCTAGGGGTATGATTCTCGCTTTGGGTGCGAGAGGTCCCGCGTTCAAATCCCGGACGGTTCCCGCGGAAAATCTTTCTAACAATCAGATTTATGGAGGAGGCTTCAACGGGTTAGGCTACATATTCACATATTGAGAGCAAACTAACATGGTCCGTTGGTCTAGGGGTATGATTCTCGCTTAGGGTGCGAGAGGTCGCGGGTTCAAATCCCGGACGGACCCTGCTAAAAATCATTCTACCAATCAGATTTATGGAGGAGGCTTCATGGGTTAGGCTACATATTCACATATTGAGAGCAAACTAACATGGTCCGTTGGTCTAGGGATATGATTCTCACTTCCGGTGCGAGAGGTCCCGGGTTCAAATCGGACGGACCCCGCGGAAGATCTTTCTACAAACCAGTTTTATGGAGAAGTTTTCAACGGGTTAGGCTACATATTCACATATTGAGAGCAAAATAACATGGTCCGTTGGTCTAGGAGTAAGATTCTCGCTTTGGGTGCGAGAGGTCCCGGGTTCAAATCCCGGATGGACATCGTGGAAAATCTTTCTACGAATCAGTTTTATGGCGGAGACTACAACGGGATATTCACATATTGAGCGCGAAGTTACATGGTTCGTTGGTCTAGGGGTATGATTCTCGCATCGGGTGCGAGAGGTCTCAGGTTCAAATCCTGGACGGACCCCGCGGAAAATCTTTCTAACAATCAGTTTTATGGAGGAGACTTCCACGGGTTGTTCAAGATAATCACATATTGTGAAATTAGTAACTTGGTCTGTCGGTCTAGGGGTATGATTCTCGCTTTGGGTGCGAGAGGTCCCGGGTTCAAATCCCGGATGGACCCCGCCGAAAATCTTTCTACGAATCAGTTTTATGGAGGAGATTTCAACGGGTTAGGCTTCATATTCACATATTGAGAGCCAATTAACATGGTCCGTTGGTCTAGGGGTATGAATCTCGCTTTGGGTGCGAGAGGTCCCGCGTTCAAATCCCGGACGGAATCCGCGGAAAATCTTTCTAACAATCAGATTTATGGAGGAGGCTTCAACGGGTTATTCAAGATATTCACATATTGTGAAAAAAGTAACATGGTCCGGGGGTCTAGGGGTATGATTCTCGCTTAGGGTGCGAGAGGTCCCGGGTTCAAATCCCGGACGGACCCCGCGGAAAGTCTTTCTACCAATTAGTTTTATGGAGGAAACTTCAACGGGTTATTCAAGATATTCACATATTGAGAGCAAAGTTACATGGTCCGTTGGTCTAGGGGAATGATTCTCGCTTAGGGTGCGAGACGTCCCGGGTTCAAATGCCGGACCTACCCCGCGGAAAATCTTTCTACAAATCAGTTTTATGGAGGAGACTTCAACCGGTTATTCAAGATATTCACATATTGTGAAAAAAGTAACATGGTCCGTTGGTCTAGGGGTATGATTCTCGCTTAGGGTGCGAGAGGTCCCGGGTTCAAATCCCGGACGGACCCCGCGGAAAACCTTTCTACAAACCAGTTTTATGGAGATGACTTAAACGGGTTAGGCTACATATTCACATATTGAGAGCAAAGTAACATGGTCCGTTGGTCTAGGGGTATGATCCTCGCTTCGGGCGCGAGAGGTCCCGGGTTCAAATCCCTGACAGACCCCGCGGAAAATCTTTCTACCAATCAGATTTATGGAGGAGACTTAAACGGATTATTCAAGATATTCACATATTATGAAAAAAGTAACATGGTCCGTTGGTCTAGGGGTATGATTCTCGCTTAGGGTGCGATAGGTCCCAGGTTCAAATCCCGGACGGACCCCGCCGAAAACCTTTCTACAAACCAGTTTTATGGAGATGACTTAAGCGGATTAGGCTACATATTCACATATTGAGAGCTAAGTAACATGGCCCGTTGGTCTAGGGGTATGATTGTCGCTCTGGGTGCGAGACCCCTGGTTCAAATCCCGCGGAAAATCTTTCTACCAATCAGATTTATGGAGGGGACTTCAACGGGTTAGGCTACATATTCACATATTGAGAGCAAAGTAACATGGTCCGTTGGTCTAGGGGTATGATTCTCGCTTTGGGTGCGAGAGGTCCCGGGTTCAAATCCCGGACGGACACCGCGGAAAGTCTTTCTACCAATTAGTTTTATGGAGGAAACTTCAACGGGTTATTCAAGATATTCACATATTGTGAAAAAAGTAACATGGTCCGTTGGTCTAGGGGTAAGATTCTCGCTTCGGGTGCTAGAGGTCCCGGTTTCAAATCCCGGACGGACCCCGCGGAAAATCTTTCTACCAGTCAGATTTATGGAGGAGGCTTCAACGGGTTAGGCTACATATTCACATATTGAGAGCAAAGTAACATGGTCCGTTGGTTTAGGGGAGTGATTATCGCTTAGGGTGCGAAAGGTCCCGGGTTAGAACCCCACGGAAAGTCTTCCTACCAATCAGTTTTATGGAGGAGACTTCAACGGGTTATTCAAGATATTCACATATTGAGAGCAGTGTAACATGGCCCGTTGGTCTAGGGGTATGATTGTCGCTCTGGGTGCGAGAGGTCCCGGGTTCAAATCCCGGACGGACCCCGCGGAAAACCTTTCTACAAACCAGTTTTATGGAGATGACTTAAACGGGTTAGGCTACATATTCACATATTGAGAGCAAAGTAACATGGCCCGTTGGTCTAGGGGTATGATTGTCGCTCTGGGTGCGAGACCCCGGGTTTAAATCCCGCGGAAAATCTTTCTACCAATCAGATTTATGGAGGGGACTTCAACGGGTTAGGCTACATATTCACATTTTGTGAAAAAGTAACATGGTCCGTTGGTCTAGGGGAATGATTGTCGCTTCGGGTGCGAGAGGTCCCGGGTTCAAATCCCGGACGGACCCCGCGGAAGATCTTTCTATCAATCAGATTTATGGAGGAGGCTTCAACGGGTTAGGATACATATTCACATATTGAGAGCAAAGTAACATGGTCCGTTGGTCTAGGGGTATGATTCTCGCTTCGGGTGCGAGAGGTTCCGGGTTCAAATCCCGGTCGGACCCCGCGGAAAACCTTTCTACAAACCAGTTTTATGGAGAAGACTTAAACGGGTTAGGCTACATATTCACATATTGAGAGCAAAGTAACATAATATTCACATTTTGTGAAAAAGTAACATGGTCCGTTGGTCTAGGGGTATGATTCTCGCTTCGGGTGCGAGAGGTTCCGGGTTCAAATCTCGGACGGACCCCGCGGAAAATCTTTCTACCAATCAGATTTATGGAGGAGGCTTCAACGGGTTAGGCTACATATTCACATATTGAGAGCAAACTAACATGGTCCGTTGGTCTAGGGGAATAATTCTCGCTTAGGGTGCAAGAGGTCCCGGGTTTAGATCCCGGACGGACCCCGCAGAAAATATTTCTACCAATCAGATTTATGGAGGATACTTCAACGGGTTATTCAAGATATTCACATATTGTGAATAAAAGGAACATGGTTCGGTGGTCTAGGGGAATGATTCTCGATTAAGGTGCGAGAGGTCCCGGTTTCAAATATCGGACGGACCCCGCGGAAAATATTTCTACCAATCAGATTTATGGAGAGACTTCAACGGGTTAATCAAGATATTCACATATTGAGAGCAAAGTTACATGGTCCGTTGGTCTAGGGGAATGATTCTCGCTTAGGGTGCGAGACGTCCCGGGTTCAAATGCCGGACGGACAACGCGGAAAATCTTTCTACCAATCAGTTTTATGGAGGAGTATTCAACGGGTTATTCAAGATATTCACATGTTGTGAAAAAAGTAACATGGTGCGTTGGTGTAGGGGTATGATTCTCGCTTTTAGTGCGAGAGGTCCCGGGTTCAAATCCCGGACGGACCCCGCGGAAAATCTTTCTACAAACCAGTTTTATGGAGAAGACTTCAACGGGTTAGGCCTAATATTCACATATTGAGAGCACACTAACATGGTCCCTTTGTCTAAGGGTATGATTCTCGCTTTGGGTTTGAGAGTACCCGCGTTCAAATCCCGGACGGACCCCGCGTAAAATCTTTCTACCAATCAGATTTATGGAGGAGTCTTCAACTGGTTAGGCTACATATTCACATATTGAGATCAAACTAATATGGTCCGTTGGTCTAGGGGTATGATTCTCGCTTTGGGTGTGAGAAGTCCCGGGTTCAAATCCCGGACGGACCACGCGGAAAATCTTTCTACAAACCAGTTTTATGGAGAAGACTTCAACGGGTTAGGCTTAATATTCACATATTTAGAGCAAACTAACATGGTCCCTTGGTCTAAGGGTATGATTATCGCTTTGGGTGTGAAATACAATAGGAAAGGCCCATTAGCTCAGTTGGTTAGAGCGTCGTGCTAATGGGAGTTGCGTTCGAGCTTTTGGAGAGTGCAGGTCGTTCGATTTTGCACTCCGTGTTTTCGTCGCGCTAAGCCTAAGCGGGGTTTTTTGCCAATTTATTTTTTTTTCGGTTATTATTCGTGCATTTAATTCAATAGTTGTTAATTTATTAATTTGGTAATCCCTCCTGGGTGTTTCTACCCAGGATGGACGCATTCAAAAGATCGGTTTTTATTGATTTTAAACGAAATCTACCAAGTTTTGAAGTTGTGTCTACGGCGGTGATTGCGAACTTTGGTCTCGATTGTGCTTCTGCTTTAGTTGTCTGTGATGAGGGAGGTTACATTCTCACCTTGAAGACTTTGGCCGATGTCGAGGGCGTTATAGATTCGGGCTTGGATATTGATGGTGAGATATATGAAATTTCAAGCGTTTCTGCGAAGACTGTGACTGTCGCCTTTTCGGACTTACCTGAGTTTGTGACTGATGAAGCCGTTTTATCCAAATTAATGTCGCTTGGCTGTGAAATTAAGGGTCCGCTTGTGTGGCATAAAAAGGCATCATTCTATTGCGGACTTCGTACCGTACGTGTTACCTTACCTGAGAATCTGTCATCATTACCATATCGCTTACGAGTTGCCGATGCTGTTGGTCGGGAGAAGTTTTACGCTGTCCGACATGATTCTCAGTTGAAAATATGTAATAAATGTTATTCTCCTGACCATATTTATCGCAATTGTCCGGATTTCAAGTGCTTCAAGTGCGAGAAGCAGGGTCATGTTGTTCGGGAGTGTCCACTTTGGCCGCGTATGGCATCCCGTGATTTAGAAGCGGCGTCTGGCGGTGGTGGTGACGGTGAAGCGATGGTCGTCGATCCTGCCTCAGTCGCTATTCCTCAAGGTTCTCCGGTCCGGGCCGGTAGCGGTGAATCTTCCATCGTCGATGCCGGTGTCAAGTCTGATCCGCGTCGGAGTGCTAAGCATTCGCTGTCGTCAAGCGATGGCGATGTCGGTCAGAAGCTGTCTTCTTCTTCTGGCTCTGCTACGAAGGTTCAAAGGGTTCCCGTTGCTATGCGTCTGTACCCTTTCAAGGGTCATCGCCGGCCTGAGTGGTGGCCTAAGGAGGTTGCTTGGCCGCCATCTTCAGAGAACGAATTTTTTGCTCGGGCGTGTCGGTATCAGGGTCAGCCTGTTACCAGTCCTCTGTATAAGGACTTTGTGATCCCGGATGATTACGGTTTCAAAGTATAAGTTACAAATTAATGGTGTTGGATTTTCTTAATGTTTTGCGGCCTTTTCTGTGTTCTGTCGGTTCTAAGCCTTTGCTTCTCATTTTCAATAAGGAGTTTTTTTTTTCGTTAATTTATTTCTTCTTAATCGTCTTTACTGCTGTTTAATATCTAATTTAGCCTATTTTTGTTCATGAATTCTTTCTACAACATGTACTGCCTAATAGTGTTTGATACGTTGCTTAATTTTTTTATTTCTCACTATTGTTTAATCAATATTATCTACTCGTTGTTCTTTCTTTATCGATGTTCTTTTTCGCGACCGATTTTTCAATTGTTACTTCGTATTTTTTTCTTGTTCTATTATCTTGTTGCATTTCGCTTTTTGTACCATACACGCATTGTGTATTTTTTTAATGATATAATTAAAAAAAAAAAAAAAAAAAAAAATCGCTTTGGGTGCAAGAGGTCCCGGGTTCAAATGCCGGACAGACCCCGCGGAAAATCTTTCTACCAATCAGTTTTATGGAGGAGACTTCAACGGGTTAGGCTACATATTTACATATTGAGAGCAAGCTAACATGGTCCATTGGTCGAGGGGTATGATTCTCGCTTTGGGTGCGAGAGGTCCCGGGTTCAAATCCCGGACGGACCCCGCGGAAAATCTTTCTACAAACCAGTTTTATGGAGAAGACTTCAACGGGTTAGGCTTAATATTCACATATTTAGAGCAAACTAACATGGTCCCTTGGTCTAAGGGTATGATTCTAGCTTCGGGTGCGAGAGGTCCCGGTTTCAAATCCCGGACGGACCCCGCGGAAAATCTTTCTACCAATCAGATTTATGGAGGAGGCTTCAACGGGTTAGGCTACATATTCACATATTGAGAGCAAAGTAACATGGTCCGTTGGTTTAGGGGAGTGATTATCGCTTAGGGTGCGAAAGGTCCCGGGTTAGAACCCCACGGAAAGTCTTCCTACCAATCAGTTTTATGGAGGAGACTTCAACGGGTTATTCAAGATATTCACATATTGAGAGCAGTGTAACATGGCCCGTTGGTCTAGGGGTATGATTGTCGCTCTGGGTGCGAGAGATCCCGGGTTCAAATCCCGGACGGACCCCGCGGAAAACCTTTCTACAAACCAGTTTTATGGAGATGACTAAAACGGGTTAGGCTACGTATTCACATATTGAGAGCAAAGTAACATGGCCCGTTGGTCTAGGGGTATGATTGTCGCTCTGGGTGCGAGACCCCGGGTTTAAATCCCGCGGAAAATCTTTCTACCAATCAGATTTATGGAGGGGACTTCAACGGGTTAGGCTACATATTCACATTTTGTGAAAAAGTAACATGGTCCGTTGGTCTAGGGGAATGATTCTCGCTTCGGGTGCGAGAGGTCCCGGGTTCAAATCCCGGACGGACCCCGCGGAAGATCTTTCTATCAATCAGATTTATGGAGGAGGCTTCAACGGTTTAGGATACATATTCACATATTGAGAGCAAAGTAACATGGTCCGTTGGTCTAGGGGAGTGATTTTTGCTTAGGTTGCGAAAGGTCCCGGGTTCAAATCCCGGTCGGACCCCGCGGAAAACCTTTCTACAAACCAGTTTTATGGAGAAGACTTAAACAAGTTAGGCTACATATTCACATATTGAGAGCAAAGTAACATAATATTCACATATTGTGAAAAAAGTTACATGGTCCGTTGGTCTAGGGGTATGATTCTCGCTTCGGGTGCGAGAGGTTCCGGGTTCAAATCTCGGACGGACCCCGCGGAAAATCTTTCTACCAATCAGATTTATGGAGGAGGCTTCAACGGGTTAGGCTACATATTCACATATTGAGAGCAAACTAACATGGTCCGTTGGTCTAGGGGAATAATTCTCGCTTAGGGTGCAAGAGGTCCTGGGTTTAGATCCCGGACGGACCCCACGGAAAATCTTTCTACAAACCAGTTTGGTGGAGAAGACTTAAGCGGGTTAGGCTACATATTCACATTTTGAGAGCAAAGTAACATGGTCCGTTGGTCTAGGGGTATGATTCTCGCTTTGGGTGCGAGAGGTCCCGGGTTCAAATCCCGGACGGACCCCGTGGAAAATAATTCTACGACTCAGTATTATGGAGGAGACTTCAACGGGATATTCACATATTGAGAGCAACGTAACATGGTCCGTTGGTCTAGGGGTATGATTCTCGCTTTGGGTGCGAGAAGTCCCGGGTTCAAATCCTGGACGGACCCCGCGGAAAATCTTTCTACCAATCAGATTTATGGAGGAGGCTTCAACGGGTTAGGCTACATATTCACATATTGAGAGCAAACAAACATGGTCCGTTGGTTTAAGGGTATGATTCTCGCTAAGGGTGCGACAGGTCCCGGGTTCAAATATCGGACGGACCCCGCGGAAAATATTTCTACCAATCAGATTTATGGAGGAGACTTCAACGGGTTATTCAAGATATTCACATATTGTGAAAATAAGAACATGGTACGTTGGTCTAGGGGATGATTCTCGCTTAAGGTGCGAGAGGTCCCGGGTTCAAATATCGGACGGACCCCGCGGAAAATCTTTCTACCAATCAGTTTTATGGAGGAGACTTCAACGGGTTAGGCTACATATTCACATATTGAGAGCAAACAAACATGGTCCGTTGGTTTAAGGGTATGATTCTCGCTTTGGGTGCGAGAGTACCCGGGTTCAAATATCGGACGGACCCCGCAGAAAATATTTCTACCAATCAGATTTATGGAGGATACTTCAACGGGTTATTCAAGATATTCACATATTGTGAATAAAAGGAACATGGTTCGGTGGTCTAGGGGAATGATTCTCGATTAAGGTGCGAGAGGTCCCGGTTTCAAATATCGGACGGACCCCGCGGAAAATATTTCTACCAATCAGATTTATGGAGAGACTTCAACGGGTTAATCAAGATATTCACATATTGAGAGCAAAGTAACATGGTCCGTTGGTCTAGGGGAGTGATTCTCGCTTAGGGTGCGAAAGGTCCCGGGCTAAATTCCCGGACGGACAACGCGGAAAATCTTTCTACCAATCAGTTTTAAGGAGGAGTATTCAACGGGTTATTCAAGATATTCACATGTTGTGAAAAAAGTAACATGGTGCGTTGGTGTAGGGGTATGATTCTCGCTTTGGGTGCGAGAGGTCCCGGGTTCAAATCCCGGACGGACCCCGCGGAAAATCTTTCTACAAACCAGTTTTATGGAGAAGACTTCAACGGGTTAGGCCTAATATTCACATATTGAGAGCACACTAACATGGTCCCTTGGTCTAAGGGTATGATTCTCGCTTTGGGTTTGAGAGTACCCGCGTTCAAATCCCGGACAGACCCCGCGGAAAATCTTTCTACCAATCAGTTTTATGGAGGAGACTTCAACGGGTTAGGCTACATATTTACATATTGAGAGCAAACTAACATGGTCCATTGGTCGAGGGGTATGATTCTCGCTTTGGGTGCGAGAGGTCGCGGGTTTAAATCCTGGACGGACAACGCGTAAAATCTTTCTACCAATCAGATTTATGGAGGAGTCTTCAACTGGTTAGGCTACATATTCACATATTGAGATCAAACTAATATGGTCCGTTGGTCTAGGGGTATGATTCTCGCTTTGGGTGCGAGAAGTCCCGGGTTCAAATCCCGGACGGACCACGCGGAAAATCTTTCTACAAACCAGTTTTATGGAGAAGACTTCAACGGGTTAGGCTTAATATTCACATATTTAGAGCAAACTAACATGGTCCCTTGTTCTAAGGGTATGATTATCGCTTTGGGTGCAAGAGGTCCCGGGTTCAAATGCCGGACAGACCCCGCGGAAAATCTTTCTACCAATCAGTTTTATGGAGGAGACTTCAACGGGTTAGGCTACATATTTACATATTGAGAGCAAACTAACATGGTCCATTGGTCGAGGGGTATGATTCTCGCTTTGGGTGCGAGAGGTCGCGGGTTTAAATCCTGGACGGACCCCGCGGAAAATCTTTCTACCAATCAGATTTATGGAGAAGACTTCATCGGGTTGGGCTACATATTCACATATTGAGAGCAAAGCAATATGGTCCGTTGTTCTAGGGGTATGATTCTCGCTTTGTGTGCAACAGGTCCCGGGTTCAAATCCCGGACCGACCCCGCGGAAAATCTTTCTACAAAACAATTTTATTGAGAAGACTTCAACGGGTTATTCAAGATATTCACATATTGTGAAAAAAGGAACATGGTTCGTTGGTCTAGTTGAATGATTCTCGCTTAGGGTGCGAGAGGTCCTGGGTTCAAATCCCGGACGTACCCCGCGCAAAATCTTTCTACCGATCAGATTTATGGAGGAGGCTTCATCGGGTTAGGCTACATATTCACATATTGAGAGCAAACAAACATGGTCCGTTGGTCTAGGGGAGTGATTCTCGCTTAGGGTGCGAAAGGTCCCGGGCTAAATTCCCGGACGGACAACGCGGAAAATCTTTCTACCAATCAGTTTTATGGAGGAGACTTCAACGGGTTAGGCTACATATTCATATATTGAGAGCAAAGTAACATGGTCCGTTGGTATAGGGGTATGATTCTCGCTTTATGTGCGAGAGGTCCCGGGTTAAAATCCCAGACGGACCCCGCGGAAAATCTTTCTACCAATCAGATTTATGGAGAAGACTTCATCGGGTTAGGCTACATATTCACATATTGAGAGCAAAGTAACATGGTGTAGGGGTATGATTCTCGCTTTGGGTGAGAGGTCCCGTATTCAAATCCCGGGTGGACCCCGCGGAAAATCTTTCTACGAATCAGTTTTATGGAGGAGACTTCAACGGGATATTCACATATTGAGAGCAAAGTAACATAGTCCGTTGGTCTAGTGGTAAGATTCTCGCTTTGGATGGGCGAACGAGTTTAATTTTGTTTGTCAAATGTTTAGTTATTTAGTAATGTCATTTTTAATTAAAAGTTTTATTTCTTAATTTGTATCATTAATTTCACCTAATATAAGATTCTTAATTAATTAGTGACTAGACCAACTGAAATATATTTTTCAATCGGATTTTAAAGTTTATTTTAGTATCTCCCACTATTGAGCCTTAATAGACCAAATTCCCATTACATTTTGGTGCCGAAACCCGGGAATTAATTAGTTTTGTATCTAAAGAGAAAAAAATATCTCAAGTCGACCCAGCTCAGGCTTCCAAGGAACTGGCTAAGTGTATCAAAAAGCGCGGTGCGGTTCGGACCGCAACGACTCGCTCTCTGAACGCTATTAAAACAGAATAGGACTCAACTACGCCCAACGCTGAAAAACTTGAAAATGCTCTTCTGCTTCTTAACGATAAGGAACCGAAACTGGAAGAACTGAACAACATAATCGAGCGTCTGATCGATGGTGACGTAGTTCTCGAAGATGATTTTGATCTGTGCTGTAAATACTCGGACGACATTTTGGATTTTCGATTCTCCGCTACTCGTTTGCTTGAAAAGCTACGTCTTGCAGCGTCAATGCCAAATGTTCAAACTGTGCAAAACATCAATCTACAAATCCTTCCTTCGGGAAGTGTAACTCCGATGATTAACAATCCACAAGGCCCGCCGCAGGGAAATACTACTGGGCAGCTGAATACCAATCCGCTAATCCCATCTCCGGGAAGTTCAACTACGCTGATTGGCAGCCCGCAAACTCAATCTCAGGGAAATACCGTAACGCCCAGCATCCGCCTACCTAAACTGGAACTGGAAAAATTCAACGGGGATCCCAACAACTGGATTAACTTCTGGAATCAATTTTCAGCGAGCATCCACAACAATTCAAGTTTAACGAAATCAGCTAAGTTTTCATATTTAAAATCGTTTTTAATTGGGAAAGCCGCTACAGCGATCTCCGGTTTATCTTTAACTGAACATAATTATGACGCGGCTGTTAAACTTCTATTAGAAAGATTCGGAGACGCTAAAACTATTGAAGATACCCATATGGACATTTTAACGAGTTTAATACCCGTTAAACGAGCTAATGACATTGAGGGTCTTAAACGGTTGTACGACACCTGTGAAGTACAAATTCGTAGTTTACAATCATTAGGGGTGGTTTCAGCTTCGTACGGGGTTTTATTATGTCATGTATTAACTAAAATGCTGCCGTCAGAAATTATCATTGATTTTAATCGGGCTTACGATCAAAGAGTTTATACTGTTGATGATTTAGTGTCTTTTGTACGAAAAGAAAATGGTTTTCGAGAACGCGCATACTCTAGGTCTAATCAGGATTCCTCCGAGAAAAACCTACCCAAATCCCTTTCCCACTCGCGGGTCGAAACTCAAAGCCAAAAATCGCGTACACCCTCTTCGGCTGCCGCGCTTCACGTCGGCGGTGGCGGGGTTAAAAGGGAAGCAAAACCTTTCATAAAAACTTGTTTCTATCGCGACGATCCGGAGCATAAAACGTTGGAGTGCCAAGCGCGAACGCTCGCGGAACGGAAGGAGATCGTTTTCAAAAACCGGCGGTGTTATATTTACCTTAGGAGTAACCACCGTACCAAAAATTGCGACTCCAATACAAAATGCTTTAAATGTGGACGCAGGCATCATGTCACTCTCTGTGACTCAAGGGAAGATGATTCTGATCCGAAAAAGGATTCCAAGGTATTAGCTCCCGCGAAGGTAGCGAGTAATCACGTCGGATCGAACGAAACCAAAGGAAACAAGATGGTCTTACTCCAGATGGTCCAAGCTCTAGCCAAAAATCCAATAGACGGAAGTACTGAAAAACATCGTTGCCTACTCAACACCGGTAGCCAGGTTACTATTATCAAAGAAAGCATCTCAAGAAAATTAAATCTACCCGTCGTCGGGGAAGAAGAACTGGATGTTTACCCCTTTGAGGGAGCCCAACCGATACGCAGCAGACGGAGAAAGGTTCGCCTTGAACTAGCATGCGTTTTTGATTCGGAACGGCGCATTACAATAGTTGCGTTCGAATCCAAGAAAGAAATCAGTGGAGCTGTTTTTTCGATACCTAGCGCTGGTGTAGTGGAAGAAATGAGTAAACGTGGTTTGCAGCTGGTAGACGCCCTTGAAGACGAAGGTCACGACTGTCCTTCATCGATCGACCTACTTTTAGGCTCAGACGAGTACTGGGGAATTGTTTATCTAAAATTCGAAAGTCTTAAGTCGAAGCTTGTCGCCCAAAAACGTGGTTTGGTTGAGTAATAAACGGACCAACGATGGTCACAACCTCAGCAATCGGAGTGAACACGGTCGCGGTCATGCTCAACACAGTATCACGCTCGGAAGAAGAACTCGTTTCCGACCAGCTTAAGGCGTTCTGGGAACTCGACTCAATCGGCATAAAAGACTCCGAATCTGAATCTCCAGAGCAAAGCGAGGTTCTAGCCTCGTTCGAAAAATCCATTGTCAAAAGAGAAACCCAACAAACTTCAATTAGCAGACAATCTCGCCGTCGCTAAAAAACGGACCCAAAACCTTCTCAGGAAACTCCTAGCTAATCCTGTTCTATACATGAATTATAACGAGGTTATTAAAGATCAATTGGACTCTGGAGTAGTTGAGAAACTTAAAGCATCACCATTCGAAGAAAATGAAAACATTATCTATTATCTTCCACATCGAGAAGTCATGCGGGAATCCAGCGACACTACAAAACTTCGGGTCGTTTATGACGCTTCCTCCCATGCCCTCGAGAAACCTTCTCTCAACAACTGTCTAGAAGTGGGCCCCAACCTCAACCCTGAGCTCCTTGACGTTCTAATACGATTTAGAGAAAATAGAATAGCTTTCACCGCTGACATTACTAAGGAATTTTTACAAATCTCGATAGCGGAAAAGGATAGAGACGCTGTCCGTTTCCTGTGGGTCGACGTCAACAACCCAAATGCCAGCTCACCACTATTAGTTTATCGCATGACCCGCGTCCCCTTTGGAGTCACCTCTAGCCCGTTCCTGCTAGCGGGAACTATAAGACACCATCTAAAGAATTACTCGGAGAAAGAATCCAATATCTGCAAAAAACGCGATAAGGGATTATTTGTTGACGATTTCCTTTCAGGTGCCAACACAATTGAAATTGCACACCAAATCTCAGCAAAAGCAGGTGAAATCTTAAAAGAAGCTAGCATGGACTTACACAAGTTTAAAACAAATTCTCCGGAACTACGGAAACTATGGAACTTGGACACCCATTCTGCGGAATCGCAATCCACACAAAACCTTTCCAGCTCAGCTACGTTGAAGGTTCTTGGATTATCTTGGGACATTAACTCGGACAAGTTAGTCTTCGAAATCAACGCCTTACTAGAGTTCTTAATATCACGCCAAAATACTAAAAGATGGGTTCTCAAGTCTGTGGCCCGTATTTTTGACCCGCTGGGGCTAATTTCCCCCTTTACGGTAAGAGCAAAATTTATCTTCCAAGAAATATGGCAAAATGGGTCCACCTCGGATGAAGAGCTGACACCAGAACTGTCGACCAAGTTTAATGGATGGTGCAATGAGCTTCAAAACCTGCGATAAGTGACCATTCCTCGCCATTACTATTTCACAACCGGTGACGCAAACCTAACTGTTATCGAGTTGCACACATTTGTTGATGCTAGCGAGAAGGCCTACGCGGCAGTCTCTTACTTGCGTTTCACGTCCGACGATGGACAGATCGGAACTGCTCTAACCGCAGCTAAGACGAGAGTTGCCCCATTAAAAAAGCTAAGCATACCACGCCTGGAGTTAATGGTAGCAGTCCTAGGCGCTAGACTGACAGCCCATTTACTCAAAACATTTACAGCTCGACCATCAAAAATACACCTGTTGACCGATTCCACAATAGCGCTTCAATGGATTCGCGGGACGACGACCGAATGGAAACCTTTCGTTTCCAATCGCGTTCGGGAAATACAAACGCTAACTGATCCGGAAGTTTGGAGTCATTGTCGAACGAAAGAAAACCCAGCGGATCTACCTACTCGAGGTATCGCTGTATCCGACCTCATTTCAAATCCTTTATGGTTTAAAGGACCTACTTGGCTTAGTCCAGAAACCAAAGACCACCCAAAGAAAACGGGAGCTAAACAGGCGAAATCCAATCCAAAAAATTATGAAGAACTTCGAAACTCTTTCCAAGCTGTGAATCAAAGTTTGGTCATAGCCAACCCTTCCATAGAACCGGTGCTTGACCTAAAGCGATTTAGTACCTGTTTCCTGAGACCGGTCTATAGAATAACAGCTTGGATACATCGGTTCGTTGACAACTGCAGAAAGGCCAAACAATAACGATACGTAGATGTCCTAACTACAGGAGAGCTGATACGAGCCGAAAAGTATTGGATACGTCGCGCCCAAGAAGACCACTTTCCTACTGAGATATCTAATTTAAAAAACGAACAAGCCATAGAACAGGAGTCCAAAATATATTCACTTCACCCTTATCTCGACAGTGAAGGACTACTCTGCGTTGGAGGGCGCCTGACCTCAACAGCCCTATCTTATCGTGAACGCCATCAACTCGCGACCCATATCTTATGTCTATCAGGACGCCGGTGAACCGGCACCTCTCCACCTCTCACCCCGGCTCACTTTTTGGTTGTTGGTCGACTTACTGCTTTGCCTTCTAGGTCGTTTCCCGAAAACGTACCTACAGCAGCCACCCGAATTCAACTGACAAATCGATTGAAGTTTCGCCAACGATTAATCGACGGGTTCTGGTCACGATGGAAATCTAATTATCTTCTCGAATTGCGGTCAGCGCACCACCGTACAGCTAACAAAGCCACTCCTGAGCTGAAAGAGGGCGACGTGGTATTAATTGAAGATTCTAATTTGCCGCGTTTATGCACAAGTCAATTTTCTTTATTTTCTTAATTGTTTATGTATTAACTAGTCAAGTTAAATCTGTTACTTGTTGTCAACCTGTCTAAATTTAAAATGATATAATTTCAATTCTGCGCATTATTGTGTATTATTTTTAGTATCTGTATTTTTCCGTCTTGTTGAAACTTATTTCGCCTAGTTTTACTGTTTTCCTGTTATTTTCTGCCCTACGTATCGCCGAGGTATTTGGTTTCGGGGCATGCCGGCTCCTTTGTCCACCGTGCGCTTCAAAAGTGAAAGTCACTGCTTCAGTAACATGGAGTTGGGATTCTTGGAAGCCCTTAAGTGGGGTGATGCGACGCTCTCGCTTTTTCTTGACCAAGAGAAGCTTGTGTCTTATCGGGGAGCTTCGTTTTATGACCCACGTGCTACCCCCGGACCGATGGCCATGGACCCCCCGACCCAAAAACCTCTTTTCTCTTTGAAGAGATGATAATCGTAAAAGGGCACACCAAAATTTTCCTTAACACCGAAAAGTTCGGGAAACGTTTCCTCCCGTAACTATGGGACCCATTCGGATGGGCGAACGAGTTTAATTTTGTTTGTCAAATGTTTAGTTATTTAGTAATGTCTTTTTTAATTAAAAGTTTTATTTCTTAATTCGTATCATTAATTTAACCTAATAAAAGATTCTAAATTAATTAGTGACCGGACCAACTTTAATATCTTTTTCAGTCGGATTTTTAAGTTTCTTTTAGTCCCTCCCACTATTGAGCCTTAATAGGCCAAATTCCCATTACAGAGAACAGAGAAACATGGTACGTTGGTCTAGGGGTATGATTCTCGCTTTTGGTGCCAGAGGTCCCGGGTTCAAATCCCGCCCGGACCCCGCGGAAAATCTTTCTACAAACCAGTTTTATAGAGAAGATTTCGACGGGTTAGGCGCAATATTCACATATTGAGAGCATAGTAACGTGGTCCGTTGGTCTAGGGGTATGATTATCGCTTTGGGTGCGAGAGGTCCCGGGTTCTAATCCCGCACGGACCCTGCGGAAAATCTTTCTACCAATCAGATCGATGAAGGAGACTTCAACGGGTTAGGCTACATATTAACATATTGAGAGCAAAGTAACATGGTCCGTTGGTCTAGGGGTATGATTCTCGCTTAGGGTGCGAGAGGTGCCGGGTTCAAATCCCGGACGGTCCCCACTGAAAATCTTTCTACAAACCAGTTTTATGGAGAAGACTTCAAAGGGTTAGGCAAGATATTCACATATTGAGAGCAAAGTAACATGGTCCGTTGTTCTAGGGATATGATTCTTGTTTGGGTGCCAGAGGTCCCTTAATAGGCCAAATTCCCATTACAGAGAACAGAGAAACATGGTACGTTGGTCTAGGGGTATGATTCTCGCTTTTGGTGCCAGAGGTCCCGGGTTCAAATCCCGCCCGGACCCCGCGGAAAATCTTTCTACAAACCAGTTTTATAGAGAAGATTTCGACGGGTTAGGCGCAATATTCACATATTGAGAGCATAGTAACGTGGTCCGTTGGTCTAGGGGTATGATTATCGCTTTGGGTGCGAGAGGTCCCGGGTTCTAATCCCGCACGGACCCTGCGGAAAATCTTTCTACCAATCAGATCGATGAAGGAGACTTCAACGGGTTAGGCTACATATTAACATATTGAGAGCAAAGTAACATGGTCCGTTGGTCTAGGGGTATGATTCTCGCTTAGGGTGTGAGAGGTGCCGGGTTCAAATCCCGGACGGACCCCACTGAAAATCTTTCTACAAACCAGTTTTATGGAGAAGACTTCAAAGGGTTAGGCAAGATATTCACATATTGAGAGCAAAGTAACATGGTCCGTTGTTCTAGGGATATGATTCTTGTTTGGGTGCCAGAGGTCCCGGGTCCAAATCGCGGACGGACCCCGCGAAAATTCTTTCTACAAACCAGTTTTATGGAGAAGACTTCAACGGGTTAGGCTACATATTCACATATTGAGAGCATTACAACGTGGTCCGTTGGTCTAGGGGTATGATACTCGCTTTGGGTAAGTTAGGTGCTGGGTTCAAATCCCGGATGGACCCCGCGAAATTTCTTTCTACAAACCAGTTTTATGGAGAAGACTTCGACGGGTTAGGCTACATATTCACATATTGAGAGCAAAGCAACATGGTCCGTTGGCCTAGGGGAATGATTCTGGCTTTAGGTGCGAGAGGTCCCTGGTTCAAATCCCGGACGGACCCCGTGGAAAATCTTTCTACAAACCAGTTTTATGGAGAAGACTTCGACGGGTTAGGCTACATATTCACATATTGAGAGCAAAGCAACATGTTCCGTTGGTCTAGGGGTATGATTCTGGCTTTGGGTGCGAGAGGTCCCTGGTTCAAGTCCCGGAAGGAACCCGCGGAATATCTTTCTGCGAATCAGTTTTATGGAGGAGATTTCAACGGGTTATTCAAGATATTCACATATTGCGAGCAAAGTAACATGTTCCGTTGGTCCAGGCGTATGATTCTCGCTTTAGGTGCGAGAGGTGCTGGGTTCAAATCCCCGACGGACCCCGCGAAAAATCTTTCTACAAACCAGTTTTATGGAGGACCCTTCAAAGGTTAGGCACTATATTTACATATTCGGCGCAAAATAACGTGGTCCGTTGGTATAGGGGTATGATTCTCGCATAGGGCGGCAAAACAGCCGATGATCGGTACCCACTTTGTGGCCTTGAAATGGAGACAATCCCGCATTTATTTTTGGAGTGTCAAGATACACACGAATGGCTCGATTGGTATTTTCTTCAGTGTTGTCGCTGCACACGCTGGTTGGTGCAAAAGACATGTGGACGCGGTTTATCGTCTTTGGACTCAAGCCTAAACATGCTGCCTCTAAAGTGCATTGTGAGGTCGCATCCATATTAACTGCAATCGCCAAAGAAGCTATTTGGAGTAACCGTTGTTTGTATAATTTGGGGAAGATAACCAATAAGCGTACGCTTTTTTCCCGTTTTCGTGCTCTCATAAATTCCGAGGCTCGGTACCGCGTGCAATGGCTACTCCTTCATAAGCCGGGTTGTACGGCAGCAATAGAGATTTTTCGTAACATATGAGGGGTCACAATAATCTTGGAGATATCCTTATGGTCATTAATATTTTAAGTACCTTATTGAAATGTGCATTTTGTTGTATTTGCAGTAGTTCACATTTTCTATTATTGAGAATTTTTTATCAATGACATTTTGCGTATTTATTTTTCATGTTGTTTTTCACTTAAATTGTGTAATGCTTTTAATAACACTGTGCTTCACATATATATAACTTTTCTCGATGTACAAAGGTTTAAATTTTCAATCTGTTTTAAATATTAACACTGTGCAATAATGCACGTAACAAAATAATTTCTTTTTTATAAAAAAAAATTATCGCGTAGAGTGCGATGCAAGGGGTCCCGGGTTCAAATCCCAGACGGACCCTGCGATTTTTTTTCTACCAACCAGATATATGGAGGAGACTTCAACGGGTTAGGCACCATATTTACATTTTGAGAGCAAAATAACGTGGGCCGTTGGTCTAGGGTTATGGTTCTCGCTTTGTGTGCGAGAGGTCCTGGGTTCATATCCCGAACGGACCCCGGGGAAAATGTATTTGCCAACCAGATTTATGGAGGCGACTTCAACGGGTTAGGCACCATATTTACATCTCGACCACAAGAGAACGTGAACCGTTGGTCTAGGGGTATGATTCGCGCTTTGGGTGCGAGAGGTCCCGGGTTTAAATCCCGGACGGGCCCCGCGTAAAATATTTCTACCAACAAGTTTTATGGAGGAGACTTCAACGGGCTAGGCACGAAACTTACATGGTAAGAACCAAATAACGTGGTTGGTTTCTCGCTTCGGGTGCAAGAGGTCCTGGAATCAAATCCCGGACGGACTCCGGGAAAAATGTGTTTGGCAACCAGATTTATGGACGGTTTTATGTTAAGTGCGCAGAACTGTTATCTCGGAGAGACAACCAATAGAATTTGAGGGTAAGTTGTCGTTTTGATCACGTGATGGATTAATCTCAACCAATAGGAAACAACCAGCTGTTGTTTAAGGCTAGTAAAATATATTCGACACGTGATAATTATTAGTTCGGAAAAATTTCGTTAGGGGCATCCTGATATAGTTCAATGGGTTTTTCCACACGATTATTAGTTCGGAAATTTTTTTACCGCTTGATCGGACCCGTTACGAAAAACTTAAAAATATATTTTAACTGATCCGACCCGACCCGTAAAAATTAAAAAAAAACGCGACTAATATATTTTACCGACCCAGCCCTGAAACCTCGCCAAACCCGAAAACCCGACATGACCACGAAACTTTGGTTCATTTTGGTCCCATCAGAAAAGCAGTTGGAAAAACGAAGAGCCGTAACTTTACCACTCCTCCCCGAAATATCTATAATTAATAAGGACAAGTTATTTAAATTTAATTTTTTTATTTTAGAACTTTGTTTACATAATTACGTAAAATTGGTTCTACGACTAGTCCGACATTTAACCCGTTTAAATGGTAATTTATCTATAGTAATTAATTCGATCTTTGAAACGGATATAAACAATTTCAATTAAAGGGATGAAACTACCTTCTGCAAGCGCAACTTGTATAAATAGTTTAATTAAATGTTCTACCTTACGTATTTGTAGCGTCTAACAGCAGTACCACATGTCAGATGAGGGATAGTCACAAACGTAGTCTTCTTCAGGTTCAGGTGAGATGAATTTGTCGACGACAGCAGTTGCCCTTGGTGCGTGCGTGTGCGTGTGCGTGTGCGTGTGCGTGTGCGTGTGCGTGTGCGTGTGCGTGTGCGTGTGCGTGTGCGTGTGCGTGTGCGTGTGCGTGTGCGTGTGCGTGTGCGTGTGCGTGTGCGTGTGCGCGTGCGTGTGCGTGTGCGCGTGCGTGTGCGCGTGTGCGCGTGTGTGTGCGTGGTGCAAAGCGTACGCAGTTTCTTTGATTCTAAAGTGTGGCAAAACTGCCGTGACGGTGAGCGTTAACGGATGTAAGTTGCGGTTTGGGTTTTTTTGGTATTTTGTTCGTCAACGCTTATTACCGCGACAGATGAGACTTAGTAGTCATTTTCGTTATGTTGCTATTGTAATGTTAATGTATATTGTGCATTTGCGACGTGTTGTGTTTTTGTGATGTTTCGTATGTATTCTACTTTCCAACGTCTATGTATTGACTTTTCGAACGGACCGAATGCTGAGGGTTACGATAAACGTCTCAACGTCCATAAGGCAGGGTTTCCACGAAATGCTCACGGTATACGTCCTATTATCAATTTGCGATTTATTGTCGCTGGCCGGGATCGAACCCGGGTCTGCTGCGCGAAGAGATTTACTCTAACACCTCAGCCACCGACGCTTGTTGAGCTTCGGTGTTTTTCAAAAACACCTTTGGCGAATGTTTTTATGCTGTTATAAAGTTAATAGCGTCAATTTATTTTACAACATTTTATACATTGTTAAAATATATCAAACTTCCAATTAATTAATTATTTTATCTTAATTTTAATCTAAGTTATGAACGCGTCAAGGAATCGAACCCGGGTCCTTCGGGTAGGAAACGGACATCCTACCGTTGAGCCATTGACTCTCAAGTGACTATAATGAAAATACAACATGTCATAGGCAAACCTTTGAAGGAAAAATAGCGATTAAAAAAAGGCCGGTAAAAGTTCAAATCTAAATTTGCTTTTTATATTTGGATGTGGATCTAATAAAATGTTAGGCCTGGGAAAGGACTTATTTTACCTCTGTTGACCTTTGTTTAATGATCCAGATAACGATTTGTTTTTTGATATGATTGTTTTTTTTTCAGCTATTCTATTAAATTGTAAAGCGAATTTATTTTTTATTATTTTTTAAACGTATTTAATTTTTCCGCGAAATAACTGATTTTTGCAGAAACATTCTATTTGGCTACTTCGTTATTTTTACCTCTCCCTAGGAGGGGTTATACAACCACCGTGTCTGTCTGTCTGTCTGTGGGTCTGTCTGTCAGGCCTGCGAACGCGTTCGCATTTTCGGGGCAAAGGGTAATCACTGCGTACACAGTTTGTTAGAATCAGGGAAAAGGTTTTTCCAAAAGCGCCCTCTTTTTGTCATTGGGTGTAGTATAATTTTTTAATCGGCCGGGATTCGAACCCGAGCCCTCTTGCACGACAGGTGAGCGTTCTACCGCATAACCACTGGTACAGTTACGCTTTGCTGAAAATTAAAAACTCTTCCGAGGAGAGGTATATTTTGGCTTGCCAACTTGTTTATCTTCAGTTTCCCCTTCCATAAAAACTTTTTGAGGTTAACGGTAATAGTAAGTGTAGGGAGCTGTTGGCTCGCGTGGCTTGCAGGGCTTGCCACCACCCTCCTACGCATTGTAACCCGGCCACCTGAATTAAAAGGCTTTAAAAGTCGCTCGATGACTTAGGCCTAGGGTGGTGCCTTGGGTATTAGCCTAGCTGATTATTATGTATACGGTTTCTTTAAAATTTCTTTTAAACCAGTTTGTTTCTTTAGTTAATATTTTGGCATCTTCCCATTTTATTTTGTGATTATTATTTTTACTTAAATGGTTGGCTAAACCGTTTTTTAGATTTTGTTTACATATTTCTTCATTGTATTCTGATTTACGCTTTTTAAATTTTCGTTTTGATTGACCTACATATTTTAAATTACAATCGCATGGGATTTCATACACTATACCAGTTTCTTTATCTTTATTTATTTTTGGTTTATTTTTTATTAATTATTTTGCTAGTTTCCGAAATTATTATTTATTAAATTTACCTTATGTTTTACTAATTGACGATTTGTTTTTTCACTAATTCCTTTTAGATATGAGAGTACGAGTTTAGGTTTTTTAACTTCTTCAATAGGTTTTAATTTTATATTTTTTACAATATTTTGATCAAAGATATTTTGAACTAACGTTTTTGGGTAATTACAAACCATTAATTGGTCTAAAATTAATTTTTTATCTATATCTGGTACATCACTTGTGTTTTCTATTTCAAATTTTAGGCTTTTTATTAATGCGATCTTTATATTATTAGGGTGTGCTGAATTATAGTTTAAAAAACGTTTTGCATGGGTAGGTTTTTGATAATATTTAGAGACAATTTTATTTTTATATCTCGTAAAAATAAATCAAGGAAGGGTAGAGAGCTGTTTTCTTCGCTTTCATAGGTAAATTTTATGTTATCATCTAAACCGTTTATTGTTTCTAATATAAAGTTTTTTGATAAATTTTTATCCTTTACTATCAAGATATCATCCATATACCGATTATATAACTTTAGATATGGCCAAATTTTTATATTTTCTAAAAACGTTTCTTCTATGGTCTCTAAATACAAGTTGGCCATAGCACCTGACAAACAGCATCCCATTGCTAGCCCTTTCTTTGGTCTATAGAATTTTTCGTTAAATAAAAAATAGGTGTTAATAAGACATAAATCCATTTAAGTTATAATTGTATCAATACTTAGAGATGTACGCGTTTTTAATGTTTTGTCATTTTTTTAATTTCGTTTTTAATATTTCAAGAGCTTTTTTAACTGGTATACTAACTCATCATTTTCCGTTAGGTCTATCTTTTTATATTTTCATACAACTCTAAAGAGTTTTTTATTGTTCTATTGTTATGACCAATTAAAGGTTTTATAATGTTAGGATTTTTTCAGTTATACAACGACCGTGTCTGTCTGTGGGTCTGTGGGTGGGTCTGTGGGTGGGTCTGTGGGTGGGTCTGTGGGTGGGTCTGTGGGTGGGTCTGTGGGTGGGTCTGTGGGTGGGTCTGTGGGTGGGTCTGTGGGTGGGTCTGTGGGTGTGTCTGTGGGTGTGTCTGTGGGTGGGTCTGTGGGTGGGTCTGTAGGTGGGTCTGTGGGTGGGTCTGTCTGTCTGTCAGGACTGCGAACGCGTTCGCATTTTCGGTGCAAAGTGTAATCACTGCGTACGCAGTTTCTCAAAGGGTTGGCAAAACCACCGTGTAAATGGATGCATTTGCGGTTTGGTTTGGATGGTGTTTTTTCGCTCACCGTCGTGACGGTTTGGTGTATTACGTTTTTGTAATGTTTATGCGTAGGTTGTGAGTGTTGAATTTGTTGTGTTTGTGTTCTGATGGTTGTGCATGTTGAGTCTGTTGTGTTTATATGGGCGTTTTCTCTCCAACTTCTTCTTAATGACTTTGGGACGGACCGAGTGCTGAGTGTAATGCTACCTCTCAACGTCCAATGGCAGGGTTTCCACCAGTTGTACACGGTATTCGTCTTAGTATCAATTTGCGATCGCATCGGGCGGGATTTGAACCCGAGACCTCCTGATTGACAGGCGGACGTTCTACCACAGAACCACCGACACTTGTTACACCTTATTGAAAATTAGACCTTCAGCTTTATCGGAAGCGTATTTAATAGAGTACGAAATTTTGGTTTAATTGAAATAGAATTGAAATAGAATTGAAATTGAAATTATTGCATCGAAGAAATTCTAATTTAGCGTTTCTCTATTGATTAAAAACAAATGCGCCACCCAGGTTTCGAACCCAGACCATTCGGCTTGGCAGTCGAGCACTCTACCACAGAACCACCGATAGCTGCTTAGATTCACTGAAATTAAGACAGGCATCGTAAGCATAATAGGTAATAAAGTCTTTTTTTATTAATGAATTTATGAAGGCCTAATCTGGTATTTTTTAAAGGTTAAATCTTGTTTTAGCGCAGTCAGCCGAGATTAGAGGGTTAAAGGGTAGACCCTGTGGGTGGTCCACTTTTTTAACGACCTATATATAGTTCTGTTAATTCAAAGGAGATAATTTAACGTTAATTGCTTTAAGAGCTGGCGGTTAGTCAAGTGGCTCTCTGTGCTTTGTTGATGGTAAGGTTTTTGCTTCTTGTAAATACATTTGGTGTGGATATTTGGATATCTACGATTTCTAACGCAGTCAATGATTTCTTGGGTGTGCGAGTCATTATATGATATTGGAAATTGGACGGCATTGGTCTTTTTCATGTGGTATGCGTCACAACGTCAACAGGAAGTGAACGAGTCGTCCACTACCAGATATCTACGGTATCTTCATCAAGGGCGAGTGTTGAAATAAAATGAGCGTTAAAGATGCGGCAAGTATTTCGTAAGAGAGTAATTCCAAAAAGCCTCTGTAGATATTTCTTTCATTAAAATTTGCTTCGTATTATATTTAACTGATAAACTTGTTCTGTAAAAGGGTTTAATTCAATTGTGCATTGTTATAGTACGTCTAACTTACTGTTGTACCTACTTAACTTATGATATTCTGAATAAATTAAAATTGGTCGTTTCGTCTCAATTATTTTAATTATAATTAAAATTTTATACCGGGCGGGATAGAAATGGGTTAATATTTTTAACAAATAACTCTAAATTGCGGAGATATATCTTTAAGGGTTATCTCGAGAAATTAATACCACTAGGGACAATTCTTCCGAGGAGAGGTATATTTTGGCTTGCCAACTTGTTCTTGTCACACTGTCGATTGAGGAAACAATTAATCTAAGTGGTTTTGAGTCTTTATGTAATTTTATTAAACCGTATATGTGTGGGATCTTTATGGCATCACTATAAAATATAAATCTTTTCTTGTTTTCAATTTCTTTTCTCCCAACTGCTTTGTTTATTTCACTTTTTAATTTTCTCTCAATTGAATCTATCGGGTCACTTTTTAATAGAAAAAAATCTTCCCCTTTAAGTGTTTCTTCTATTTTTTCAATGTATTCAATTTGGTCCATTATCACCAGCTTACCCCCTTTATCCGCCTTGACAATTTTTATGTTTTTATCTTTTTTAATCGTGTTTAAAGCTTTTCTTTCTAATTTCGAGAGATTTTCTGCTCTTGAATTAAATCTAAAGTTATTTTTTATCGTCATTCTAATATCTTGTTTTGTTTCTTCCGCAATGTCCAATTTTGAAAGTTGACGTTCTGTATCCGCACAAATGTCTATTAAATCTACTGATTTGTTTGTAGGGGCAAAACTGAAACCTTTATCTAAAAGTTATAATTCTATTGGTTCTAATTTTCTTTTTGATAAATTTACTACAGTGTTATTTTTTTGGTTTTTCCTTTTTATTTTAAGTTGACTTTTTTATTTCTTCTAATATTAGACTATTATATTTCGGTGTCGACGCATCTGAACGGTCATGCAAATTACACGACGTGATATCGCCGCCTGTTTCCATTGTCGAATCGAACCCCCACTGATGAGTAGATCGCTCCATTTGTAGTGCTACTAACTGGCACTTTGAAGCGTTTATCCTAATATCTTCTTTCTAGCCCAATGCGGTTTATTTCGTCAAACTCGACTTTCACCCAAACTAATTTGACTTACGCTTACGCCACAAATTTATACGTTCATATAAATGTAAATTTGACGGTGAAATTAGTGAAGCAGTTTGGATATATAATTCAGATTGTACCTGATCATGTGAGAAAAAGATAACGGATTGATATGTTCAGATAGAAATTAGAAGCACTAGATTTACCAGTTGTTTTTTCAATTCGGAAATTGGCTAAGAGGCACACCGAGTATAGAAGGAATAAGGAGAGAAACACCCAAAATGTAGTGAGAACGATGCGATGACCGTTTCCAAGAAACAAAAACGAGCGATATTTTATCCCCGGAACACCTCTTTTGTCGTGCCAAGAAGGTCGACCACTTTTATCGCACTAACCCGTTTCCATGACCGTTCAGATGCGTCGACACCGAAAGGTCGCTCTGGGTGCGCTCATGGAAAGAGCATCTATATCTACTAACATCTGAGCGGTTTGAAAGTCAATATAATCAAAAAAGTTAAATTTTTTATTTTCGTACTCACTAAATAACTTTGTTTTGTTTTTTTTTTTACTTTCTCTCTCTACGGTTATCGATAACATACCGCTTTTTATCATCAAGGGGTGTTCTGACATCTTAGCCCCCTTGTTACACTATATATTCCCACTATATATTCCAACTATCCGTCTCCACTAGCACGTTTCCCGATCTCTGGAAGTGTACGGTCATATCTCCAGTTTTCAAAAATGGCTACACTGGTGACGTGAAAAATTATCGGCCAATTTCGCTATTGTGCTGTTTTGCCAAACTTTTCGACGCTGCGATGCACTCGGTAATCTACAATTGGTTTAAACCCAATTTCACTGACCGCCAGCATGGTTTCATTCAAGGGCGATCTGTTGAAACGAATCACGTTTCGTTTCTGAATGACGTAATGCCACGGGTCTTGGGTCCAGGCCAGGTTGACGTAGTCTCCATCGACCTCTCCAAGGCATTTGACAGAGTGTCTCACCCCTTACTTTTGAAAGACCTAAGAGGAGGACTACTGGAACGGTCGATCCAACGTGATCAAATGCAACGGCCATGTGACGAATGTGTCTTACTCTACTACATGCGGTGTACCCCAAGGCAGTTCATTGGGTCCCCTATTATATAATATATACGTAAACGACTTACCATCCGTAATAAAACATTCCGAAGTGATTCAATTCGCTGACGATAATAAAATATATAAAAACGTAAAACGAATTGAGGACTGCCAGGATATGCAGAGTGACCTTAACTCTATACATGAATGGTATTTTTTAACTACAGCGTGAACTCTGTTACTGTTCCTCGGACCTATACACTCAAAGACCTTGGCTCGTATTTGTACAGCGGCCTCTACTTCCGGGAGCATGTCTCTTGGGTAGTAGGTCGTTCAAGACGACTACTCTATGCGATATTTCGCCTAGCGCGAGTATTAAAATCAATTAACTGTTTTCGAACACTATATCTAAGTTTAGTACGAACTAAGCTAACCTATGACGCTCTGTCATGGGGAGGCTGTGCTAACTATCTTTTGGAAAAAATCGAGGGCGTGCAAAGAAAATTCATTGAGCTCGCTCACACTTTTTTTTCTACGGAACAAAGCCTATGATTACCCATATCTCCTGGACTGCTTGAGCCTTGATACAATTAACTTATTAATGAAAAAACGCGAAATTATATTTATCTGGAAGTTAATAAAAAAGGCACATGTACCTGACTTAACTCCACATTTAAATTTTCATGTGCCGTTGCATTATACGCGCCAGGATTTAACTTTTTCAAAAACTAAACCTGTCTCCCCATTGTTGCGTATGCAGCTTACCTGCAACACCTTCAACCCCCAACTTGATATCTTTTCATGTAAATATTCTTCCATTTTGAAAATTGTATAAAATTATAAAATTGTATAATACCATTAGCATTTTAATATGGAATTATTATAGTACTATTTTAAACATTGTATAAAATTGTATAGCAAATTTCACATTCTAAGATGTCAATATTATACTAATTTCACTATCTTTTTCAATTTTTCAATTCAAATATTTTGCTGTGTATTACCTTGTTGGTGCTATATGTACTGTTGTAGTGCACAATAAACAACCGATTCATTCATTCATTCATTCATTCATTATTATTAGATTAGGATTTTATGTTATTAAACATTTAGGTGATTTTTATAACGTTAGGATGAATTTCAATTTTTGTTTAATGCTTATTATATTTAAGAACAGGGTGACTAAGATTTGTTCTAACTAGCTTTGTAAGAGGAAGCGTTCTTATTCAAAAGAAAAATGATCATCGGCTGTTATAAAGTGTTTATTTATTTAAGGTACAGATCGAGTGATTAAACATTCGTTCCAAATTTAAAACAACTATGTAAGATATACTTAGGGGGCTCATTTAACATCTTTTTTTATTGTATTAAAACCATTATTTAAAAATTTAATGGTTATCTTGTAGTCTAATTGATACACTTTGCTTTCATCGGATATGTAATATAAATTAAATAAAAAAATGTAATATAAATTAAATAGCTTATTTTGGTCATATTACCTTTTTAATGAAATAGTTTAAGACCCTATCTTGATCATTTTTGTTCCTGCATTGTAGTACATTATGTGTAGTGGCTAATTTATTCGACGGTAGATCTGATTCTAAATTTGGACCGCTTTACTTGGTAATGGGGCAGCTGATACTGGGTATCATTTGATTAAAATCACAATAAATCTCTACTTAAATCATGTTTTTGCTGAAATAATATCTTTAAAATATATTCTTACATCATTTACATATACATCATACAAATCCCTAAATGGTAAAGCTTCTGCCGTGAGTAACAACCAATAGCCTCGATTTTTTACTGTGCTGTCGTGAATTCCTTGTTATTTATAGTTCGAGTTTTGCAGATTAGGACGAATCCGACGAAACGAAAGTAGCTCAAAAGAGAAAGGAATCAAAGTGGTTTTTGCTTTTAAACCCGGCTTTTATAACGATCAGAACATTTTACATACATGAGAATTCATTCGCAAAAACCTATTCTAGGGGCTCTTTTTCTTTGGATCAAGTACTTTCTTTAACCCTTCGAATACTAATCAAAGTATTACAAAGTTGTCTTTAACCCGACATTTCACCTCTTTTTAAAAAGAGTGAAGTAATGGGGACAAGACTATGAAAACAATTGGTAATTTTTGGTTAAAAATAGAAACTAATACTATGTTTCTACCCCATGCATTTGAGAAGATCGACCGTGATATTCCCAGGGCCGGACTTAGAGATCCTGGGCTTATAGGCAGATAAAGAGTCTGGGCCCCCTTTTCACGCGCTGCATTTACTCTTATCCCTGGAACTAGGCTGTTCCCAAGGTTAGTAAATTTTAGGCTATGAAAGGTTGCCTCGATATGCCGTGGTTGCTAATCGATAAGGTTGGTAACTTCGTTGCTAACGAACATAGTGACGTCACTGAGATGAGATCCTATTGAAAATCAATGGCATCTCATCTGGGTGACGTCAGCAACAGACGAATTTTGGAGGCAATCCAAAAATTCTTTCAAACCGTTTCTCGATCGAGACCCCGTTGGGCTGTGCCTGAATTTCCCTGATTCAGCGTAGAAGTCTGAGCTCTACGGTTATATTACTAAATTAAAGCTCTTAACAATCGTCGGCTAAATATGCGATAATTATGCAACATTGCGATTTAAGGCTGCGTCCGTAAACTGCCCGGCAGAAATTTCCTTTAAACCAAGGAATACCTCTGCGTGTGGTGCCATTACCAGAGTGATCCTGAAAAATCATATCACCTCGGGTAGGAATCGAACCTACGACCTTTGGGTTACCGTCCCAACGCCACTACCATTGGTTACCGAGGGATCCAATTTAGGAATGACTCGATCTGGTTCCCTTTATTGACGGGAAACATTAAACCCGTTGTTGACGGTGCCATAGCATTTTACGTCAACTAATTTATAACAGGTCCTTGATAGCCTGTAGTCTGTACGTTCATCAGTGTTGAGTACGCGTAATCGGTGTACAGGCCATCTGACAGTGGTTAGCCCTCACCTCGAGATTGGCAGTTGCTCCGCCATTACGTTTCGAATCGTTTAAATGCTTATTCATAGCGGATAATATTAAATGTAACAATGACTGTAGGCCAAATTTCAAAAAAATCTTTAAGAACATAAACCGTTGCTAAAGCGTCTCAAGATCCATCTTCGCCATTGAACTGTGCGTGATCGTCGTGTCCGACTTCAATCCTAATTGACTTTTCCATTTCTCGTCTCTCCGTGAGAATATTTTTAATTTATGCCCACTTATTTAGTTTCCTTTATGGAGATTGGCGTGGTGCTAGCACTTTCAACAGCGATGGTCGCGATGGAAAGTAGAATCCCACAGAGCCACACTTTCAAAATAGGCACGAGGAATTGGAAAGTTGTCTTCTTAAGAGTAAGTTGAATATTGTAAGAATCTCTTAGGAAAAACCACTCCTTTTTTAAATTATACATTCGTCTTTGCCTTGTCTCCACAAATCGCAAAATTCTAAACAAAAGGTTAACAATAAATAACTGGCATAACGTCAACAATCGCAAAAACGAAAACAAATTATCTATAGCCCTGCAAAAAATTATATTTATTAGCTAATTTTGGGAAATATCTTTGCACAATAATTACCACCATAAATGTATAATATTTTTACATAAGTGTGAAACTTCCTTATCTTCACATCTATAATTTTACTGAGAGCTATTCACAAGACGGACTGCATCACGGGCTTCGTCGCCGTTTTGGGTCCGCTTGCTCCCGCGTAACACGTAGCTCTCAGTAAAATATTCCCCAAAGCGACAAACTTATGGAATAATATTATAGACTTATCTTACCACTTAACAAACTTGATAACCGACTTAAAGTGTACAATACTTAGCTACACAATCGACTGAATTGACTTTTGGGAGTCGGATATCATTCCACGTTAAAGCGAACCACGGAACCTAGGGAAAGTGTTCCAATGCACATTTAAGTAAATTATTTAAACATTAGTTAACGTTCCGCACACAATTTTGTTTTTCATACTTTGTAGAGTAAAATATTGTTACTACCCCTAAAATCGGTTTTCCTTATTTGGGTTCTTGTGTAACGGTTCTTAAAAAAAAGGTTTTTAAAAAGTTTTAGTTCGGGAATTGATTTAAAAATAACTCCATTTTAAGACCAGACAATTTAAATATTGATTTTAAATAATTTTGGCCGTCAAAGTTGTGTTTTATTTAACCTTTGAGCGGTATACGTGTTAACTTGAAGATAAGAGCAGCATCCTTCTATACTGACAAACTCCACGGCTCCAACCGGATTCTGCCACTACGAACGAGCGAGGACGGGCTGCTGATATTAAAGCGTGTTCTATGGCAAGACATTTTATGTGGTTAGATTTTTTTACTTTCTCTGCAAAACGGCTGGGTGTTTTTGGAATATCATCTTGACTTCCAGTTAACATATCGTTTAAACTTGGGTACACCGTCAAGTCGTAAATGAGAGACCGAATATCTTCTCTAATGATAGTGGCCGCAGGCTCTGCAATTATCTTTCGTTCTTCGACTAAATTGTCTTTTCCTTGATGGTGCCAGAAATCTAAGAGTATGGTATTAGCGCTTTCGAAGAAATTTACAACGCTTGGTTTGGGCGGGCGATCCGTGATGGACATTTTCGCACCAAATTCTTCCTATAATTTTCATCTCATATGCACCTCAGTGTAGCATATCTCCAACTCACAGAACTCCTGAAGTTTATCGTGTATATGCTTTTCACTTAATACTGATATTCATCGCTCCTATTATTTTTGAAAGTGTATCTCCGGTTGTATCTTTCGTATCGTATAATTCCAAAACCAAATCCTTCGCTTCTCGAACGTCCGGAACTGTTCGTATGCTGATTGACACTTGTTTATTTCCGGCTATATCAGAGTAAATTCAGAGTTTTTGATAATGTCTAGAACTTTATGAAGTACGGTGTGAGCTAATTGTTGTAAACTTGAAGGACTAGTCAGGGGTTTCAATCTACCTAACTACGCCTTCAATTCTGCGATATCATTCGCTCTCAGAAATAACAACTTGGTGAAGTTTCCATTGACATCATTATTCGAACCCCTTATTGACAAACCATAATACTTTTTAAAGACGTGATTATAGTAGCATGGATAGTAGATTTTAGAGGATCGGTAAAAAGCCTGGTTTTTAGCCCCCGTAAACCAATCACACTAAGGGAGTCGGCCAAGGTTATTTGAAAAAAAAAATAAGTATCGCTAAGAGCGGATGATACTGTTCGAAAAAAGATAAACACGAAGTACATTTTTACGCCAAAAGGTATTTTTTCACGTTTTTATAGATTAAATATGATATACTAAATATCAGTTGCTAGGTTTTATTGAATTAAAAAACCAAAATTAAAAATTACTAAAATATAAAGCGCAAAAAATTACGTAACAATACCAACCGCATTAGATTGACATTTTTAAATTTTAAGATCACGTGGTGCAAACGACCTTGCGAGACTCCCTCTTTCGAGCCGATTGATACGCGGGGAGAAATAAAATGCACTGTGGAAGGGTCTCGAAAACCTGTCCTCTTAATTTACTGTCCATGATAGTAGTAATAACATTTTCAGCGTTTACTCGTTGCTTCTCTAACTACGTAGATAGCTCAATTTGTTTTCTTTGTTAGTCTCTTTTCAGCCTTTTTATTTTACGTTTTAAAAAAAAATTATTCCTCCTGCAATAAAGCTCAATTCAAATTTGGTAGACTCTTTGAATAGTTTGAATTTAAATTCCAAAACACATACCTACACCAACATCATCATTTGCGTAATGTAATCAGGGAAAATCAATATACCAATTCCGCGAGAAATTGTGTTTCCGCCGATCGTCGGAATAGGGTTTAATTTATAAATGGCTGTATCTTTTCATTAATCTGGTTGACCAATTCCTCCGGTTCCTTGAAAGACAATCCAGGCACTGGTTTTAGTTCTCAACTATATTTCAAAACTAGATCAGTAACGTATAAACAGAAAGATTTTATTACGTTGCTTTTGAAATTTTTATTAAAGATCTAGTTTAATTAAGTTAATTTAACCAAACCTTTTTCAAAACGACGTGGATGGTTTTTAAATAATGTTTGAGATTTCTATTAGCCTGGCTCTCTTCCGTCCAGTTCCAAAAAAACACCCCTGTTTATTTCGAATTTGAAGACATTCTCTTTCTCTGTATTAAATTTGAAACTACACGTTATTTAATATTTAATAATTTTACTTTAGTTGTTCTTTAAAGTTAAAACTACGCTACACCAAACAAATAAAAAACACGAGAAACGCTCAGGAGAATGAGCGATCTCTCATCGAAATTCCGAGAATTGATGAAAAACTATAAATATCCGCAAAAAAGATGAGCAGACTATACTGAATAAATTCAATATATAAAAATTTACTAATATTTAAATAATTTAAACAAATTAGTTCATTAAGGAACTATAGAATTTCGCATTATATGCGCAACTCTGCATTAAAAAAATTCCCCAAATTGAATTTTCCTTTAATTTTGTGACAATACTATAAAACAGGCTTTGACGAAAACAATGCACGGAGACCGAAAACAAAACCCAAGGATAAATCGGGATTTTAGACAGTAACTAGACAAGTGACAACGTCCGTCCGTCACAAAACTGTTGCCTTTATTAAATATATGAGTGAGCAGGTACGTGTTTGCTTTTGGCACGAGACTATAGGATTCGTTTAACGTTTTTGTGCTGAATACATTGGGTCAGCAAATTATATACCGATGCTCGAAGCGAATAAAAAAGCCTACTACGCTAGCTTCCACAAGCCCTGAAAGGTGACAAAAGCAAGTCATAAGTAGCAGAACCCCACTACTGACGGTCGCACAATCGACGCAAGCCACTCATCCCGACCAATGGGGCGACCAGTTTCCACTTCGCGCACAGCTGTGGAATAGTGGATGCTATATCAACTCTAGCCGACAACCTACCTACGTAGGTAGAGAGCCAATCCCTTCACAAAGAGATTCTAAAGGGGAACTACGGGAACAGAGATGTCCACATAACCCGGCACAGCTGGCACCGGATATCCCGGTGTTCCTCAAAAGACCGGGAAACAGGACTAGAGGCTTGCGCCGCCGCTAAACGCCGCCGCCGCCGATAATTTTTAACGCGCTGATTGCGCCGCCGCCGATTGTTCGAAAATCGGCGCACGCCGCCGCCACCACCGCCGATACAAAGAACGGCGCGCCGCCGTTTCTTTTTTTTTTCTTTGTACACTTTTTTTGGTATATTAAGCTTGGTTTTCATTTACGCGAAAATAACTACATGTGAACACGACGTCGAACGTCAATTTTGGTTTTCGGATTTCGTCCAACGCAGAGTAATAGCATTTTCACTTAGCGTCAATAGATTCCAGCATTGCTATCTTGGCTATAGAGAGAGTCACTAATAGAGGCCTGCACCGATCTGATATGGGTCGGCGGCGGCGTCTTCGGCGTGGCCAAAATGACCGGCGGCGGCAGCGTACGCCGGCGTTTGTATACATTTTATAGCTATTTCTTGTAGCGACAGTTTAAAAAAACGCGACCAGAAGGGCAAGGGCAAATACCAACACGTACTAGTCCTTCCATGGACTAATTCATGTACTTCGCAAAGGGACGCGACGTTCCCGAATATTTGCTTCGGGCGATTGTTAAATGTGCGCTCTAGCGGCGGAGTTAGGAACTAACTAACTAATGATAACCGGGGAAGAAGGAAAAGGGGTGAGGGGAGGGAAAATACAAATGAAGCTCAGCAGCTGGAAAACACGTGGGACTGGCTCAATTTGTAAGACTTTTGTTTTAATGTTTTAATGTTTTAAAGTACATTAATTAGTCCATGGTCCTTCCGAGGTAGGCCACTGGCCTGACGTCAAACGACAACCAAAATTATTCGCAGTTATGCCGGGTCGAAATTCGGTTGAAGGCTCGATATTGGCTTTTAATTTTTTTGGTCGTGCTCCACGATAACGCTCTGCAGTGGCGTAGACAAGGAGGGTTCAATGTCAACCCCCTGGGCCTACCTTGACTATACTAAATTGACACCCCCTTCTCGACATCCCTCTTAATATTAACATTCTTGGACCCCCTTTGACGAAATTCTGGCTACGCCACTGACGCTCTGAGCCTTCCAATCAGAAATAAATCCGAATTACGAATAATATCATTTTTGCTGCCGAAGTTTATCATCACACGGTGAACAAACATATTCCTATTTTGAAGTTATTTTCCCTTTAAATATAATTTAAGGTATAATGATGTGATTTTAAAAACGTATTGGACGTCTAAAATGCAGTATATCAAATGCTTCATTTATTTAATTTCAAGTAAAAATTATTATCAGTCTTGGATTGGCCATAGAGGTATAACCGGTTTATGCCTATTAGCACAGTTCCCGTTAGCGCAGTTCCCATTTGCGCAGTTTCCCAAAAGCACAGTTCCCAATAGCGCGGTTTCGATTATTACGTATATGTATATAAAAATTAATGAAAATAAACCAAAGGAAATTTACAGGAGATTCCAACCACACATGGTCTCGAGGTAAAGCATCCGAGTTCAAATCTCCATTGGGGAAAGTAAGTTCAAAAATATATTTCGATAATTTCTATTAATTATCCAATTTTCAGTGTATATAACTTTGAATATGGAATGACTAGGTTAGGTTTGGTGTGTATGATTTATTTTTAGGAATAAAATAAGGGATTAAACTTGAAATTTTTTTGACTCTTTGTTTTTTAATGGGAAACTGTGGCGGTGGAAAACCACATGAGGCCCCACGCTTTCGGGACAGTGCGCAAACAGGAAACCGCGCTATTGGGAACTGCGCAAATGGGAACCGCGCTTTTGGGACACTGCGATTTTGAGAACTGCGCTTTTGAGAAACCGCGCAAATGGGAACTGCGCTAGTGGGCATATACCCTATAACCTGCCCAATGGCGTGGATCCCATGGCCCGATCATGAAGTGGGCCTCCGTAGATGGTAGCGTTATAATTGTTAGAGCTGGGACCCTTAGTCTCCTAGCAACCAAAAAATATTAGACCCAGTCCGCCACTGATTATTATAATGCAATTTTCTAAAACATATCGATAAACCCAGCAACATTTAAATTTAAAGATAATTAAAATGTCGATAAGCCTTGGTTATATTAGTGACTCTCTCAATAGCCAAGATGCTGGAATCTATTGACGCTAACAAGTGAAAATGCTATTACTCTGCGTCGACCGAAATCCGAAAACTAAAATTGACGTTCGACGTCGTGTTCAAATGTAGTTTTTTTCGCGTAAATGGAAACCAAGCTTAATATACCAAAAAAAAAGTGTAGAAAGAAAAAAAAGAAACGGTGGCCCTCCGTTCTTTGTATTTTCGAACAATCGGCGTTGGCGGCGTTTAGCGGCGGCGCAAGCCTCTAGTCACTAATATAACCAAGGCTTATCCACATTTTAATTATCTCTAAATTTAAATGTTGCTGGGTTTATCGATATGTTTTCGAAAATTGCATTCCAAAAGGCCGGGAAACAGGACCGCCGTGCCCTCAAACGGAGGCCCGCAGCCCCACAGCAGGCTACCCAATCCGCCGAGGCGGCCAGTCTGCCTGGACCCTCTCCGTTAGCCTGAGCCGAAACTCAGTTTCCAGCCCATACCTGTCTGAAGTCGGAGGTGGAGATAGGACACAGCTAACATCTCCCACAGAACCACCGCCCTTACGGGGTCGGTAAAGCCACCAGTAATTGCACACTCTGACCTGTTAAGGGCCATATGCTGAATACAACGATCGGAAATTAATAACTAAACAAAATGTGTAGAGGAAATAATACTAGTTGACACCTGCAGTAAAATATTTGGAGGGGCAATGACCTCCTGCCCCCTATACCGGCGTGAATAGCTCTCAAAGTTTTCCAACTGACCTGTAATCGATTTCCTCCATAAACCAAAACGGAAGTTGGCGAGAGAGAACCACGAATAAAAGTGTCTCATAGTACATTTTGTTTCCCTGGTAAATATTCATACAAGGTAGGCGATTGTGAACTTTTATTGCGTATAACAAATCTTCTATATCCCCGACAAGTACCGCCTTCCACGTTATTAGACCATTAATTTCGTGGTCTGGTTTCTTAATTCTATTACTAAATTCCCCATTTCTGTAAGTATTCTGTGTAAAGAAGAAAACAATTTTAATTTTAATTTTCTGAAATACCGATTTCTTAAAAACAATTTAATGCTCTACCTGTAATGTTTCCCTTAATGAGTGAAATATATAAATATCTTCTATATCTGTTCGGACCATTAGTTCTTCGAGGGTGTCGGTGTATATGACTTTCACGACTGCCAGTTCCCCCTTCATGTTGCACAAATAGATAAGGTTCAGGAAAAAAGAGGCCAGTAACCAGCCGGTGAGGAGACAACTCCCAGATATATCCCACGAGTGAAATCCATCGATGGCTGAAAGAGTAATTGAAAGCTCTACTATTATAGAAAACAGGAATCCATACCTCTGTTTGGAATGCTTATCCTGGCGTATCGCGTATGGTAAGATCAATCTGACGGCGTTGGCCCCGCCTACGAGAGAAAAAATCCCATCTGCGCGCGCTCCCCTCGCACGTTGTTGTTTGTTAAGTTAACATAGTGACGTCAAAAAAACCGGCAGCCACATCATGCATCGGTACGAAAACCTGCCGTGATAAGCATTCCAAGTACAGGTATGGATTCCTGTAGGAAATGATTGTCTGTTTCTAAATGAAAATCTTCCTATACAATTCTGGTTAGTCAAAGGTGGAAAGTTTGCAATTTGCATTTAATAATAGATATTCAGACTAGCAAAAGGAAATACATTGTAATGCTTAAAATGCTTAAAACTAGGCATATATAAACATCTTGGGCTAAAATATCTATTGTAAGGACTGAGGGTAGAGGGTCCCAAATGCTTACAGTTCAAAGGCGCTGGTCGCCCGCGGGTGAAAGTATTTGGCCTTGAGCAAGCGATGCTTCTTTGGCCGAGATGCTCGCTAGTTCCCCCGTAATTGAAGTTGCCAACTAGCCGCCACTGCGAGGAAATTCTCAGAATAAAGTCCCTCGCCTTTTTCTTGTATTCCATTGCTTCATTTATAGTATTGTTAGACTCCCCCACTTTCGATGCCTGTTTTATTACGTTTTATTACTTAGAATGCCATACCCTTCGTTTTAAATATTTTTAGTGTGTGTTAGTGTGTGATTTATTGTTGTGTACCCCTTGTCGGTCTTTTTGTAGTTACCCTGTGACATGTGTGTTTCTGTGCGACCATATTTTTCGCTTCGCAAGGACGAAAGATAAATACGAACTATAGTTTATGGTGTCGGACCCAAGAGCGTAGGTTGAAAGCCGTGATCTTCGGAGAAGTGTCATCACCCGAGTGGTGATTGGGCACTGTTAATTGCGCGTTTGGGTTACATGACCCAGAACGCATAAATAGAGCAGTTTTGGGCGCGAAACGGTGTGTGCCGGACGAGCAGTGAACGGAACCACGTCCGAGGTCTTTAAGAGCGACTCGGATTAATAAAAAGTTAAAGTGACGGCACCGGTGACTATCCTAAAACTAGTCGATATGACAAAGTATAAGTCTCACGCGTATACAACGATATAAATAATAAAAAAAAGGAACCAACAGCATCTACGCCATGTTGCCCACGTCAATATTACTCACCAACCTCTAAAAACGGCTCAGGAACCTGCAGGTCGCCACCGATCAGAAGCACAGCGTGCCCGCTCTTCACCATGAACTCCTAAGTTTGATTTTATGTTTATAGTTGTTTATAGTTGAGTCTCAATAGAGACTCAACGTTTAATCCTCATGTCACAAACTATTTTAATTCACTACCTGTATTTGTATATATTTGCTAGAGCTCTAGTTATTCCTTTTGTCGTTCGGTCGTGCATATTGGGAAGTACTTCCAGGTTAGGTTACCATGTTTAATATGTTTAGTGTTTGTATATGTATTTAATGTTAACGTCCCCTTGTTATTAATTTTAAGTATTAACTGTTTATTCTAACGATCCCCTTTTGTTTATCTTCCAATATTAAAATTAAGATTAATGCCAGATCCTCGTTTCAGTGTATTTACTGTAAGCTCACATATCATACCCCTAGACAACTAACTGACCGATGTTTCGTTTAAACCCGCTAACTCCAATACCAGTGGTGGTTAGGCGGATGAGAACCCGGAGTAAAGTTTGGTAATGTGTTAACCCGTTTGTGTAGTGCTTCTCCCGAAGCCTTGGTTCTTCGTAGGTATCCCCGTATGTTTGGGTGGGAACCTATAAAGCTAGTCTGTTTGTTGGATTTGGTATCAGGGAAAAGAGTGGGAAGTTACGTCACAACATATTTGTCATAACATATTCCAGACAAATATGTTTTGGTTCACTGATATTTGTCAGGGTATATAATCATTTTTTAGGAAAAGTTATCATAAATCAAGGGCTCTTTTTCCACCTGGAAACCAGAAAGTAACTTGAACCGTTATGTGAAAATATATTTATATTGTATTGATACGGTTTAACCTCCCATTTTTTCGAAAACAATTTTTTTATTGAGATGGCGCAAAAGAATATGGGTTTTGATATACGAATTATTTAGCTAGGAAATTAAAAATTGCACCAAGTAGTTTCGCCGCAGCGACACCTATCTTGAACTTTTTCAAAGGCAGGTACGGTACCGATGAATAGCGCGTCGGGTGGGGATAATAATGATGGATGTTCATTTCAATCCGTCCAGCGGTTCAAAAGATAAAGACATGTTAATGAATTTGACACTACGGGCAAAAGGAAAAACTTAAAAATTGCGACATAATATGTTTTCAATTTAAATTTTTGTCGTCGACGTAAAGAAACTAATAATTGTAAATAAACTAATTTGTTGTGTGCAGTAAATATATCATTTATTATGAATGGGAAATATCTTCTGTACGAGTAGGCCTACTTGAAAATTAAACGTTTGTAATGATTTTCATATAACAAATTAGATACAACTTAAATCAAATAAATATTTTACTTCAAATGTTAGATTAAATGTTCGAATTGCCATCCATTGTGTTGTAAGTACTTATAAATCCAATTTTTTCGTTGTCTTAATGTTAATTGTTGTAGTGTGTTATTTCGGCGGCATCCCACAATTATCTTTCTCAGATCAAATTCCACCACAGTGTTTCGGTTAATGACTGTTTTAATGTGACCCGAAAAAAATAGTATCATTAATATTCGACATATCTTCACCATCCAATCCATCTTCCGGGATATTCCCGATGAAGGTAGTCTCTTACATAATTTACATTGCGCTAAGTAGTTTCGCACACTTATCATGACATAAAGGTACAGTTTAATAGCGTTTAATCGTAGTGAGATAAAAATAAAAATGGTGCCAAATCCATTTCAAGCTGTTACAAGGTTATGTATTGTTAAAATTACTGAAGTGGTCCTCACAATTCCGTTAACTAGTCCATCACCTTTTTGTGAAGAGCAGTAGATAATTGTACCCACTTAGATTAATGTTTTTTTATCTTTTAACAAAGAGTTCTCATAAACAAATATCGATATCTGCATTGGTTTCATTAAAGTCCTTTACGAATCCTAAGTTTAACTAGGGCGTCACAAAACCCCAACGGGTATTTTTGACAAAAACCTGAGCGGAGCGAGCTAGCGACAATATAAATAATTCAAATATTGAACACACATTTAAAGAAATTAAGGTAATAACTTTTATTTTTATGACATACATATCATAGTAGTTTCAGCCTCTCCAGTTCTTTTTTTGGAAGCTAGTCCGGTCTTACTATTGACTTTTAAAAGTAGTTCTAAATTTGGAGGGCGAAAGGTAATTGCACAATATATTTTAATATTTTAATTTTAAATTTCCGTTTGCCATTATAAAATTTCCATAATAAAATAACGTTTGTCATTATAAAATTACGTCTGCCTTCCGTTTGTAATATATTCTTAGACGTTCCCTTTGCAATTCTGGGGCGCGACCGCTTACAACCACCAAATAAACCCGCTTTCCTACTCAGTCGACGGCTTGCAAAAAACCCGTCAAAAAGGCAGCCGTTGATTTCAATACTTCTCCGGCCCACAAAACGCCCGTTATAAAGGCAGCCACCCTTCCACAAAGTAACTATTTTTTCCCGTTAATGAATTTCTAAAATATGTAATTTTTTTTTTTATTAAATAACGTTATTCTAAAAGGAGAAAACTTTCGGACGATCTGGAGTTTAACGTCGACAGTGACGACGAATTCGACAAATTGGCCCGTTTGATACCGTTCACTTTAATGTTCGGGGAAACTGTGATGAAATTATGGAGAGGAGTAGTTGAGGTGGAGGAAACTGGCAGTGGTGGTATACCCATTGAAGTTTTATTAGTTGAAATAAGAGTGTAAATAAATGTGTAATCCAATCGGAGAATAAAAATCTAAAAATTCGAAATGGTTTTATGTAGTCTAAACCTATCTACCCCTTTTCTCTAGCATCCCATCGGAGAGCGAACGGACAAAATTTCCACCAGCTCTCGCTCTGATTCCTCTTCCTCTTGCGCCCCCGTCCTTTGAAACTTACTAACGGACGGACGGACAAAACGTTTCCATAGAACCCCCGCTAAGAGAGCTACACTTGCTCCGCTCAATTAATTTAACATGTATTTATCCTTTGAACCGCTTGACGTATTTAAATTAACTTTTTTCATGTTTCCAGGTGAAAAAAGACCTTTTGATTTATGATATCGTTTCCTAAAAACTATGAAATTTGCAAAGAAATTTCCTGGACCATTTTTATTTAAGGACATATTTTAGACAGTGACCAATTTCACTGAACTACCTGACTGTTCCTTAAAAATTATATTTTTATAATATGTTATGAAAACAATATAATTTCGTGATACTCCCAGGTGGTTCTTGATTTACACTTTTCTCTAAACCACTTATTCCAGGCTTTTATATAACTATATTAATTCGATCATATAAAAATTCATAGTCAATTTCTACTGCCCCATCTTAATCAGAAATATTGGTTTGGATAAACTAGGATGGGGGATATAATTCTGAAAACCATGCCAACTTAAGGCTATGTATATCGGTTATTTTTTGGAAAAAGTGAAATTTGTTATTTACGTTTCCAGACAAGGTGCGAGAAAAAGAAGAAACAGTTGTCACAAATCCGTTCCTTGAAGGTGGCGTGGTTTGGTGCTTTTCCTCTTCTTCGGTTGAAAAGCGAGGCCGCGATGACGGAGATTGCCAAAAGTGACAAAAGCAGAAGGGCGCAATTGATGGTGCCCAGTGCTTTATTATGCAACAACACCTGACTGCTCTCTTCTGGTGCGTCCAAACAACTAAAGATACGATTACCTCGCGAATCGTAAGCTGGAGTAAAATGATTTTTCTCTATTTCATTTTCCAGCTGATCAAGTGTAAAAATCTTATGTCCAGCGGTATTGTTCTATTCAAAATAAAATTTCTGGTTTTCTAACGAGAATTTGTGAAAAAAGTCTATTCAAATAAGTTTAACAATAAATATTATTTTATGTACGCCATATTGACGCCGACCACAAACAAATTGATGCCAATAACTAACGTATCTTCAGTATCAAAGAGTACAGTTAAATGTAAAATGATTAAATTTAATTTGTCCCTATTTTTATATTCTACAACTAATTCCCCGCAGACAATGAATCCCTAAAATCTTTTTATTCACCGAAAGAAATAGTACATACATTTAGGAATTTGTTTTACTTACTTCGTACACTCCGTTAATCAAATCCAAATAATTAGTTCTTATTAATCTGAAATAAAATCGATTACGTGGAAATCGAACTATATCCTACACTTCATTATAATATAAAATAGAGATAAATCTGTATTCTTATGTTCTTAATCTGTGACCGGTTTCAGCTTTAAAAAGTCAGATAAAATAGAGCGTTCTATAAAATCGCTGTGGTGTGCTTTCCCCCTTTTGAGTTCGGTAAAGGTTTGGCCGGTTTTTCGTGTGAGAGAAAAATACTTATCTGGCAAACCAGTAAGAAATTGAAAGCAGTCGAATTTTGGAGTAGTTTCTAGAATGGACTTCACTAATTTCCGGCTTTCCGCGCCGTTTTTACACACAATCCTAAGGATTTGTGTGTATTAGTCTCACGTACCGTGTAGCCGTTGCCGCCGATGCCGCCGATGCCGCCGATGCCGATGACGCCGTGTCACGCATACCTCTTCAACGGTTAAGGCTAGAAGAGTCAATGATATCTCGTTCGAATGTAAATGCATTGCAATTTTTGGAATCGAAACCCAAGAAGTTGGCCATTTGCCCAATTTACCGTTTTCGGTAGTTTGGCTTTGTGTGGTTGATATTTTGTTAAATATTAAGTCCGGTAACATTAAAAAAAATATTATTGGATAGGTTAGGATTCAGTTGAACTACAACTTCGGTTATATCAGTAAATATTAAATTTAAGTATAGTTTTCGGGGTTATTTACCGGAACCCAATGTTCGTGGTTCTATATTTCCGGCTGAAAGTCGACATAACGTTCCTTAATTTAAGTCCGATTTTCATGAAAGTTATATTTTTGAATAGCTGTGGTTTCCATATAACCTAGAATTGCAATTTCGTTGCTTAATTTTAATTCTTAGTAAGGTTTTTTGGACAGCGTTTAAGTACCCCCATCAACTCCAACATTGGAAATACGCGTGGTTATAGAGACTTTACGCGAATTTATCTCTGGAATTTTCCAAGGCCGCTCTAATATGACCCAAAGTAACAAATAAGTGTGACACTTATCGGAGTAATACGCGATGCTTACAACGTATGACCTGAAGTAACAAATAAGTGTGACACTTATCGGAGTAATACGCGATGCTTACAACGTATGACCTGAAGTAACAAATAAGTGTGACACTTATCGGAGGCCGTGAATTTATTTCTGACATTTTCCAAGACCGTTCTAATATGACCCAAAGTAACAAATAAGTGTGACACTTATCGGAGAGCGTTCTAGTATAAACAAAAGTAACAAATATGTGTGACACTTATCGGAGGCCGTGAATTTATTTCTGGCATTTTCCAAAACCGTTCTAATATGACCCAAAGTAACAAATAAGTGTGACACTTATCGGAGGGCGTTCTAGTATAAACAAAAGTAACAAATAAGTGTGACACTTATCGGAGGGCGTTCTAGTATAAACAAAAGTAACAAATAAGTGTGACACTTATCGGAGCAGTACGCGATGCTTCCAACGTATGACCAGAAGTAACAAATCAGTGTGAACAGAACTAACTAATAAGTGTGCACAGAAGTAACAAATAAGTATGAAACTGATTGAACTAGTCTTTGTCGTATAACCAGAAGAAATAAGTGTGACACTCAAGGGCTGACTAGTAGTAACAAATAAGTGTGATCAGAAGTAAAAGAATAGTGTGATCCGAAGTAACAAATAAGTGTGATCAGAGGTAACAAATAAGTATGACACTGATCGGCGTATGACTAGAAGTAATCTTCGATGCTTTCAAAGTATAACTAGAAGTAACAAATAAGTGTAAATTTGTATATATGTGTGACCGTGGATATATTTTGGTTGTGATACCGGCGTTTCAGGTTGCTGTGAATAGCTCAAACAAACTTAACACATTAGATGGATTGTGTGTATTCTGACCGTCGTACATCTTGTTAGTTCCACATCGAGATATATAGATTCTTTTACGGAGAATATTCGTGGGGGAATCCATAGCTTGACTACATGGGGAGGGGACCCGTTAGGGGGAAAAAAATCAATAGTGGAGGCAGAGGTAGTACGGCGGTGGCGGCCGCCACATGGGAGATTGTAAAGGGGGGGGGTCGCTACGCTCGTAAAAGAGTGTATATATCGAAGTGGGACTATTGCTATGGACGGATTGTCGTTAAGGGGACTATTGCTATGGACGGATTGTCGTTAAGTGTTGTATGTTTGTTTGCTTGGCGTCGGCGGCGTGGAAAAGCGACGACACGGTAGATGGAGCTGCGAAAAATAATTTATTAATTTAACTTATTTTACTGCCGGCGTCGGGACTCGAACACAGATAGCCGCTGACCGCGCAAACCCGAGAAACCGACGCTCTACCAATCAAACCACGCCTTTCTCTTGAATGTGTCGCTTGAACTTTTACTATTGAACAATGGCCCCGGAACTAGCCTTTAAACGAAAATATTTTTACAAAATGCTAGTTCCAGGGCGTAAAGATTTTCTTTATCGTGTTTTCTGTTTACTCAAAGGAAAAACAAGAATAGTTATATGATAAAAACTTGCACTGGCTAAAGCTGCAGGTGATAGATCCATGTTCAACTTTCACCTAAGAAGGATCTATCATGGATTAATCAAACGGAAATAGATTCTTCTTAGGTGAAAGTTGAATTTAGTTCTAGCGCGTCGAATTTAATCAAACGGAAATAGATTCTTCTTAGGTGAAACATGGATTAAAAAAACTAAGGATGTTCAGCAGAGCTAAGCTCTCTCGCGGGCGAAATCGTCAAAACGGTTGTAATATTTTATTTGATGCGTGATGCGTCACACGTGACCTCGGCTATCGAAAGTCGCTTGATGACTTAGGCCTACGGTGGTGCCTTGGGTATTAGCCTTGCTGATTATTTAACCGTCTATGGTCAGAAGTAATAAATAAGGGTGGCACTTTCTTATCGAAACCGTGTATGGTCAGAAGTAATAAGTGTGGCACTTTCTTATCGAAGTCGTTTATGTGTGGCACGAAATAAAATTATCGCCTTCTTGGCGAACTTGTATAGTTTGTATAGTTGGTCCAGAGATTTGGTTTCATTCGATAGAACTCTTTGACGCGTAGGCAGTGCCGTAAATTTCCGCCCCCTCCGACCAACCCCCTTAAAGGGAGAGTGACCTAAAAAAACAAGTGGGTTTCAGGCAGTGCCGTAAATTTCCGCCCCCTCCGACCAACCCCCTTAAAGGGAGAGTGACCGAAAAAAAACAGTTGGTCTCATTCGATAGAACTCTTTGACGCGCACGAAGTGGCGTTAATTTCCGCCCCCTCCGATCAACCCCCTTAAAGGGAGAGTGATCGAAAAGTTAACAAATTCATGGGTATTTTTTTATGAATTTGCGAATTTACATGACTTTTGGTGCCTTAACTACCCAAATGTTTGATATAAATTTCCTAAAATAAACCCATTTTAATCCCTGTTGAAGAATTTCTTTATATCATATTTCCACTAATTCCAATAATTTAAAAGAATTATGTTCGTCGTGTTTTGCTTACCTATTTCACCTTTGATATTTTCCGTCTATCTAACGATAGGAAATTACATGGCCTCAGCAACTTTTGTATTGGTTAATTTGGTTTGCCCACCCGGGTATCCTGAGGGTGGGCGGTGGCCACTCTTTAACATAGGATGGTAAATTATACATCAAACGATAGGAAATCACATGGCGTCAACAGCTTTTGTATTGCTTTGCCCACCCACGTATTCTGAGGGTGGGCGGTGTGCACTCTTTAACAAATACACTGTTAAAAAAAATTGTTCTAATTTGAACAAATTGCCGTTCAGAAGGTTGTCCCTGTAACATAACGCCATTTTGTTCTAATATGAACAAAAAATATTCGTTCGATAAAGAACGATGGTTGATGGTTCAATATTGAACTTAGATGTTCTATATTGAACACACCTTCTTTGTTCAAATTAGAACGTTTTGTCGTTCGCGGTGGGACGCTTTGTCGTTCGCCGTGGATCATCTTCTCGTTCGACTTGGAAAAGCTTTATCGTTATCCAATACAAAGAGTACATAAAGTTATTGCTTTCAAAATTATAGCTCATGTCTCCTGCCGGCGGTTCATCATGCTAATATAATAATAGAAACCGAAAAGGAAACCCAGGCCTAAAACTAGATTATTTTAATTTAGTTCCAACCTCAATTACAACCATTTTATTAAGCTTAATATGCGTAAAATAAATTTACCGTTTTCATAGCGCATAAAAAAAATACGTTCTATTCCCAGCCGAAAGGGTGAGAACTGGTAACAAACAATTTTAGAATTTATTTCTATGCTGAAAACGTCAAACCAAATCGCAGTATATTACGAAATATTTTCTGTAAATTTAAATTCTGGAACTTGGGCAATTACATTTCTGAACGAATTTCGTCTACCTTGCCAATCAAATAAAAATATACTTAAAAAAAACGGTGCGTGTCCTATAAATTCGGGTCTTATATGTTAGTACATGTACATGAAACCAACACAAAGAAATCCATATAGGATTGTGTGTAAAACCTGTTCTAAGGGGAACGATCTCCTAGCTATTGGAACGAATCTATTCTATTGTGTAGTTTACAAGCCTTCCTCCAGAGGGCGAAAGAGCATTCGTTCTTATTTGAACGAAATAAAATATCTTGAACACACCGTTCTCTGTTACATACCTTTAGAACGCTATCGTTCAATTTTGAACAGACTGTTCTAAGTTGAACGTCTTCTGAACGAATTTTTTTAACAGTGTATGGGTAAATTATTATATCAAACAATAGGAAATCACATGGGCTCAACAGCTTTTGTATTGCTTTGCCCACCCGCGTACCCTGAGGGTGGGTGGCGCCCAAGTTTTATTCCTTCAACTTAGGATGGTATTTTATATATCTAACGATAGGAAATCACATGGCCTCAACAGCTTTTGTATTGGTTTGCCCACCCGCGTATTCTGAGTATGGGCGGTGACCCCTCTTTAACATATGATGGTAAATTATATATCAAACAATAGGAAATCACATGGGCTCAACAGCTTTTGTATTGCTTTGCCCACCCGCGTACCCTGAGGGTGGGTGGCGCCCAAGTTTTATTCCTTCAACTTAGGATGGTATTTTATATATCTAACGATAGGAAATCACATGGCCTCAACAGCTTTTGTATTGGTTTGCCCACCCGCGTATTCTGAGTATGGGCGGTGACCCCTCTTTAACATATGATGGTAAATTATATATCAAACAATAGGAAATCACATGGGCACAACAGCTTTTGTATTGCTTTGCCCACCCGCGTACCCTGAGGGTGGGTGGCGCCCAAGTTTTATTCCTTCAACTTAGGATGGTATTTTATATATCTAACGATAGGAAATCACATGGCCTCAACAGCTTTTGTATTGGTTTGCCCACCCGCGTATTCTGAGTATGGGCGGTGACCCCTCTTTAACATATGATGGTAAATTATATATCAAACAATAGGAAATCACATGGGCTCAACAGCTTTTGTATTGCTTTGCCCACCCGCGTACCCTGAGGGTGGGTGGGGCCCAAGTTTTATTCCTTCAACTTAGGATGGTATTTTATATATCTAACGATAGGAAATCACATGGCCTCAACAGCTTTTGTATTGGTTTGCCCACCCGCGTATTCTGAGTATGGGCGGTGACCCCTCTTTAACATATGATGGTAAATTATATATCAAACAATAGGAAATCACATGGGATCAACAGCTTTTGTATTGCTTTGCCCACCCGCGTACCCTGAGGGTGGGTGGCGCCCAAGTTTTATTCCTTCAACTTAGGATGGTATTTTATATATCTAACGATAGGAAATCACATGGCCTCAACAGCTTTTGTATTGGTTTGCCCACCCGCGTATTCTGAGTATGGGCGGTGACCCCTCTTTAACATATGATGGTAAATTATATATCAAACAATAGGAAATCACATGGGCTCAACAGCTTTTGTATTGCTTTGCCCACCCGCGTACCCTGAGGGTGGGTGGCGCCCAAGTTTTATTCCTTCAACTTAGGATGGTATTTTATATATCTAACGATAGGAAATCACATGGCCTCAACAGCTTTTGTATTGGTTTGCCCACCCGCGTATTCTGAGTATGGGCGGTGACCCCTCTTTAACATATGATGGTAAATTATATATCAAACAATAGGAAATCACATGGGATCAACAGCTTTTGTATTGCTTTGCCCACCCGCGTACCCTGAGGGTGGGTGGCGCCCAAGTTTTATTCCTTCAACTTAGGATGGTATTTTATATATCTAACGATAGGAAATCACATGGCCTCAACAGCTTTTGTATTGGTTTGCCCACCCGCGTATTCTGAGTATGGGCGGTGACCCCTCTTTAACATATGATGGTAAATTATATATCAAACAATAGGAAATCACATGGGCTCAACAGCTTTTGTATTGCTTTGCCCACCCGCGTACCCTGAGGGTGGGTGGCGCCCAAGTTTTATTCCTTCAACTTAGGATGGTATTTTATATATCTAACGATAGGAAATCACATGGCCTCAACAGCTTTTGTATTGGTTTGCCCACCCGCGTATTCTGAGTATGGGCGGTGACCCCTCTTTAACATATGATGGTAAATTATATATCAAACAATAGGAAATCACATGGGCTCAACAGCTTTTGTATTGCTTTGACCACCCGCGTACCCTGAGGGTGGGTGGCGCCCAAGTTTTATTCCTTCAACTTAGGATGGTATTTTATATATCTAACGATAGGAAATCACATGGCCTCAACAGCTTTTGTATTGGTTTGCCCACCCGCGTATTCTGAGTATGGGCGGTGACCCCTCTTTAACATATGATGGTAAATTATATATCAAACAATAGGAAATCACATGGGATCAACAGCTTTTGTATTGCTTTGCCCACCCGCGTACCCTGAGGGTGGGTGGCGCCCAAGTTTTATTCCTTCAACTTAGGATGGTATTTTATATATCTAACGATAGGAAATCACATGGCCTCAACAGCTTTGGTATTGGTTTGCCCACCCGCGTATTCTGAGTATGGGCGGTGACCCCTCTTTAACATATGATGGTAAATTATATATCAAACAATAGGAAATCACATGGGCTCAACAGCTTTTGTATTGCTTTGCCCACCCGCGTACCCTGAGGGTGGGTGGCGCCCAAGTTTTATTCCTTCAACTTAGGATGGTATTTTATATATCTAACGATAGGAAATCACATGGCCTCAACAGCTTTTGTATTGGTTTGCCCACCCGCGTATTCTGAGTATGGGCGGTGACCCCTCTTTAACATATGATGGTAAATTATATATCAAACAATAGGAAATCACATGGGATCAACAGCTTTTGTATTGCTTTGCCCACCCGCGTACCCTGAGGGTGGGTGGCGCCCAAGTTTTATTCCTTCAACTTAGGATGGTATTTTATATATCTAACGATAGGAAATCACATGGCCTCAACAGCTTTTGTATTGGTTTGCCCACCCGCGTATTCTGAGTATGGGCGGTGACCCCTCTTTAACATATGATGGTAAATTATATATCAAACAATAGGAAATCACATGGGATCAACAGCTTTTGTATTGCTTTGCCCACCCGCGTACCCTGAGGGTGGGTGGCGCCCAAGTTTTATTCCTTCAACTTAGGATGGTATTTTATATATCTAACGATAGGAAATCACATGGCCTCAACAGCTTTTGTATTGGTTTGCCCACCCGCGTATTCTGAGTATGGGCGGTGACCCCTCTTTAACATATGATGGTAAATTATATATCAAACAATAGGAAATCACATGGGCTCAACAGCTTTTGTATTGCTTTGCCCACCCGCGTACCCTGAGGGTGGGTGGCGCCCAAGTTTTATTCCTTCAACTTAGGATGGTATTTTATATATCTAACGATAGGAAATCACATGGCCTCAACAGCTTTTGTATTGGTTTGCCCACCCGCGTATTCTGAGTATGGGCGGTGACCCCTCTTTAACATATGATGGTAAATTATATATCAAACAATAGGAAATCACATGGGCTCAACAGCTTTTGTATTGCTTTGCCCACCCGCGTACCCTGAGGGTGGGTGGCGCCCAAGTTTTATTCCTTCAACTTAGGATGGTATTTTATATATCTAACGATAGGAAATCACATGGCCTCAACAGCTTTTGTATTGGTTTGCCCACCCGCGTATTCTGAGTATGGGCGGTGACCCCTCTTTAACATATGATGGTAAATTATATATCAAACAATAGGAAATCACATGGGCTCAACAGCTTTTGTATTGCTTTGCCCACCCGCGTACCCTGAGGGTGGGTGGCGCCCAAGTTTTATTCCTTCAACTTAGGATGGTATTTTATATATCTAACGATAGGAAATCACATGGCCTCAACAGCTTTTGTATTGGTTTGCCCACCCGCGTATTCTGAGTATGGGCGGTGACCCCTCTTTAACATATGATGGTAAATTATATATCAAACAATAGGAAATCACATGGGCTCAACAGCTTTTGTATTGCTTTGCCCACCCGCGTACCCTGAGGGTGGGTGGCGCCCAAGTTTTATTCCTTCAACTTAGGATGGTATTTTATATATCTAACGATAGGAAATCACATGGCCTCAACAGCTTTTGTATTGGTTTGCCCACCCGCGTATTCTGAGTATGGGCGGTGACCCCTCTTTAACATATGATGGTAAATTATATATCAAACAATAGGAAATCACATGGGATCAACAGCTTTTGTATTGCTTTGCCCACCCGCGTACCCTAAGGGTGGGTGGCGCCCAAGTTTTATTCCTTCAACTTAGGATGGTATTTTATATATCTAACGATAGGAAATCACATGGCCTCAACAGCTTTTGTATTGGTTTGCCCACCCGCGTATTCTGAGTATGGGCGGTGACCCCTCTTTAACATATGATGGTAAATTATATATCAAACAATAGGAAATCACATGGGCTCAACAGCTTTTGCATTGCTTTGCCCACCCGCGTACCCTGAGGGTGGGTGGCGCCCAAGTTTTATTCCTTCAACTTAGGATGGTATTTTATATATCTAACGATAGGAAATCACATGGCCTCAACAGCTTTTGTATTGGTTTGCCCACCCGCGTATTCTGAGTATGGGCGGTGACCCCTCTTTAACATATGATGGTAAATTATATATCAAACAATAGGAAATCACATGGGATCAACAGCTTTTGTATTGCTTTGCCCACCCGCGTACCCTGAGGGTGGGTGGCGCCCAAGTTTTATTCCTTCAACTTAGGATGGTATTTTATATATCAAACGTAAGGAAATCACATGGCCTCAACAGCTTTTGTATTGGTTTGCCCACCAGCGTATTCTGAGTATGGGCGGTGACCCCTCTTTAACATATGATGGTAAATTATATATCAAACAATAGGAAATCACATGGGCTCAAAGGCTTTTGTATTGCTTTGCCCACCCGCGTACCCTGAGGGTGGGTGGCGCCCAAGTTTTATTCCTTCAACTTAGGATGGTATTTTATATATCCAACGATAGGAAATCACATGGCCTCAACAGCTTTTGTATTGGTTTGCCCACCCGCGTATTCTGAGTATGGGCGGTGACCCCTCTTTAACATATGATGGTAAATTATATATCAAACAATAGGAAATCACATGGGCTCAACAGCTTTTGTATTGCTTTGCCCACCCGCGTACCCTGAGGGTGGGTGGCGCCCAAGTTTTATTCCTTCAACTTAGGATGGTATTTTATATATCTAACGATAGGAAATCACATGGCCTCAACAGCTTTTGTATTGGTTTGCCCACCCGCGTATTCTGAGTATGGGCGGTGACCCCTCTTTAACATATGATGGTAAATTATATATCAAACAATAGGAAATCACATGGGCTCAACAGCTTTTGTATTGCTTTGCCCACCCGCGTACCCTGAGGGTGGGTGGCGCCCAAGTTTTATTCCTTCAACTTAGGATGGTATTTTATATATCTAACGATAGGAAATCACATGGCCTCAACAGCTTTTGTATTGGTTTGCCCACCCGCGTATTCTGAGTATGGGCGGTGACCCCTCTTTAACATATGATGGTAAATTATATATCAAACAATAGGAAATCACATGGGATCAACAGCTTTTGTATTGCTTTGCCCACCCGCGTACCCTAAGGGTGGGTGGCGCCCAAGTTTTATTCCTTCAACTTAGGATGGTATTTTATATATCTAACGATAGGAAATCACATGGCCTCAACAGCTTTTGTATTGGTTTGCCCACCCGCGTATTCTGAGTATGGGCGGTGACCCCTCTTTAACATATGATGGTAAATTATATATCAAACAATAGGAAATCACATGGGCTCAACAGCTTTTGTATTGCTTTGCCCACCCGCGTACCCTGAGGGTGGGTGGCGCCCAAGTTTTATTCCTTCAACTTAGGATGGTATTTTATATATCTAACGATAGGAAATCACATGGCCTCAACAGCTTTTGTATTGGTTTGCCCACCCGCGTATTCTGAGTATGGGCGGTGACCCCTCTTTAACATATGATGGTAAATTATATATCAAACAATAGGAAATCACATGGGATCAACAGCTTTTGTATTGCTTTGCCCACCCGCGTACCCTAAGGGTGGGTGGCGCCCAAGTTTTATTCCTTCAACTTAGGATGGTATTTTATATATCTAACGATAGGAAATCACATGGCCTCAACAGCTTTTGTATTGGTTTGCCCACCCGCGTATTCTGAGTATGGGCGGTGACCCCTCTTTAACATATGATGGCAAATTATATATCAAACAATAGGAAATCACATGGGCTCAACAGCTTTTGCATTGCTTTGCCCACCCGCGTACCCTGAGGGTGGGTGGCGCCCAAGTTTTATTCCTTCAACTTAGGATGGTATTTTATATATCTAACGATAGGAAATCACATGGCCTCAACAGCTTTTGTATTGGTTTGCCCACCCGCGTATTCTGAGTATGGGCGGTGACCCCTCTTTAACATATGATGGTAAATTATATATCAAACAATAGGAAATCACATGGGATCAACAGCTTTTGTATTGCTTTGCCCACCCGCGTACCCTGAGGGTGGGTGGCGCCCAAGTTTTATTCCTTCAACTTAGGATGGTATTTTATATATCTAACGTAAGGAAATCACATGGCCTCAACAGCTTTTGTATTGGTTTGCCCACCCGCGTATTCTGAGTATGGGCGGTGACCCCTCTTTAACATATGATGGTAAATTATATATCAAACAATAGGAAATCACATGGGCTCAACAGCTTTTGTATTGCTTTGCCCACCCGCGTACCCTGAGGGTGGGTGGCGCCCAAGTTTTATTCCTTCAACTTAGGATGGTATTTTATATATCTAACGATAGGAAATCACATGGCCTCAACAGCTTTTGTATTGGTTTGCCCACCCGCGTATTCTGAGTATGGGCGGTGACCCCTCTTTAACATATGATGGTAAATTATATATCAAACAATAGGAAATCACATGGGCTCAACAGCTTTTGTATTGCTTTGCCCACCCGCGTACCCTGAGGGTGGGTGGCGCCCAAGTTTTATTCCTTCAACTTAGGATGGTATTTTATATATCTAACGATAGGAAATCACATGGCCTCAACAGCTTTTGTATTGGTTTGCCCACCCGCGTATTCTGAGTATGGGCGGTGACCCCTCTTTAACATATGATGGTAAATTATATATCAAACAATAGGAAATCACATGGGCTCAACAGCTTTTGTATTGCTTTGCCCACCCGCGTACCCTGAGGGTGGGTGGCGCCCAAGTTTTATTCCTTCAACTTAGGATGGTATTTTATATATCTAACGATAGGAAATCACATGGCCTCAACAGCTTTTGTATTGGTTTGCCCACCCGCGTATTCTGAGTATGGGCGGTGACCCCTCTTTAACATATGATGGTAAATTATATATCAAACAATAGGAAATCACATGGGATCAACAGCTTTTGTATTGCTTTGCCCACCCGCGTACCCTAAGGGTGGGTGGCGCCCAAGTTTTATTCCTTCAACTTAGGATGGTATTTTATATATCTAACGATAGGAAATCACATGGCCTCAACAGCTTTTGTATTGGTTTGCCCACCCGCGTATTCTGAGTATGGGCGGTGACCCCTCTTTAACATATGATGGTAAATTATATATCAAACAATAGGAAATCACATGGGCTCAACAGCTTTTGTATTGCTTTGCCCACCCGCGTACCCTGAGGGTGGGTGGCGCCCAAGTTTTATTCCTTCAACTTAGGATGGTATTTTATATATCTAACGATAGGAAATCACATGGCCTCAACAGCTTTTGTATTGGTTTGCCCACCCGCGTATTCTGAGTATGGGCGGTGACCCCTCTTTAACATATGATGGTAAATTATATATCAAACAATAGGAAATCACATGGGATCAACAGCTTTTGTATTGCTTTGCCCACCCGCGTACCCTGAGGGTGGGTGGCGCCCAAGTTTTATTCCTTCAACTTAGGATGGTATTTTATATATCTAACGATAGGAAATCACATGGCCTCAACAGCTTTTGTATTGGTTTGCCCACCCGCGTATTCTGAGTATGGGCGGTGACCCCTCTTTAACATATGATGGTAAATTATATATCAAACAATAGGAAATCACATGGGCTCAACAGCTTTTGTATTGCTTTGCCCACCCGCGTACCCTGAGGGTGGGTGGCGCCCAAGTTTTATTCCTTCAACTTAGGATGGTATTTTATATATCTAACGATAGGAAATCACATGGCCTCAACAGCTTTTGTATTGGTTTGCCCACCCGCGTATTCTGAGTATGGGCGGTGACCCCTCTTTAACATATGATGGTAAATTATATATCAAACAATAGGAAATCACATGGGATCAACAGCTTTTGTATTGCTTTGCCCACCCGCGTACCCTGAGGGTGGGTGGCGCCCAAGTTTTATTCCTTCAACTTAGGATGGTATTTTATATATCTAACGATAGGAAATCACATGGCCTCAACAGCTTTTGTATTGGTTTGCCCACCCGCGTATTCTGAGTATGGGCGGTGACCCCTCTTTAACATATGATGGTAAATTATATATCAAACAATAGGAAATCACATGGGATCAACAGCTTTTGTATTGCTTTGCCCACCCGCGTACCCTAAGGGTGGGTGGCGCCCAAGTTTTATTCCTTCAACTTAGGATGGTATTTTATATATCTAACGATAGGAAATCACATGGCCTCAACAGCTTTTGTATTGGTTTGCCCACCCGCGTATTCTGAGTATGGGCGGTGACCCCTCTTTAACATATGATGGTAAATTATATATCAAACAATAGGAAATCACATGGGCTCAACAGCTTTTGCATTGCTTTGCCCACCCGCGTACCCTGAGGGTGGGTGGCGCCCAAGTTTTATTCCTTCAACTTAGGATGGTATTTTATATATCTAACGATAGGAAATCACATGGCCTCAACAGCTTTTGTATTGGTTTGCCCACCCGCGTATTCTGAGTATGGGCGGTGACCCCTCTTTAACATATGATGGTAAATTATATATCAAACTATAGGAAATCACATGGGATCAACAGCTTTTGTATTGCTTTGCCCACCCGCGTACCCTGAGGGTGGGTGGCGCCCAAGTTTTATTCCTTCAACTTAGGATGGTATTTTATATATCTAACGTAAGGAAATCACATGGCCTCAACAGCTTTTGTATTGGTTTGCCCACCAGCGTATTCTGAGTATGGGCGGTGACCCCTCTTTAACATATGATGGTAAATTATATATCAAACAATAGGAAATCACATGGGCTCAAAGGCTTTTGTATTGCTTTGCCCACCCGCGTACCCTGAGGGTGGGTGGCGCCCAAGTTTTATTCCTTCAACTTAGGATGGTATTTTATATATCCAACGATAGGAAATCACATGGCCTCAACAGCTTTTGTATTGGTTTGCCCACCCGCGTATTCTGAGTATGGGCGGTGACCCCTCTTTAACATATGATGGTAAATTATATATCAAACAATAGGAAATCACATGGGCTCAACAGCTTTTGTATTGCTTTGCCCACCCGCGTACCCTGAGGGTGGGTGGCGCCCAAGTTTTATTCCTTCAACTTAGGATGGTATTTTATATATCTAACGATAGGAAATCACATGGCCTCAACAGCTTTTGTATTGGTTTGCCCACCCGCGTATTCTGAGTATGGGCGGTGACCCCTCTTTAACATATGATGGTAAATTATATATCAAACAATAGGAAATCACATGGGCTCAACAGCTTTTGTATTGCTTTGCCCACCCGCGTACCCTGAGGGTGGGTGGCGCCCAAGTTTTATTCCTTCAACTTAGGATGGTATTTTATATATCTAACGATAGGAAATCACATGGCCTCAACAGCTTTTGTATTGGTTTGCCCACCCGCGTATTCTGAGTATGGGCGGTGACCCCTCTTTAACATATGATGGTAAATTATATATCAAACAATAGGAAATCACATGGGATCAACAGCTTTTGTATTGCTTTGCCCACCCGCGTACCCTAAGGGTGGGTGGCGCCCAAGTTTTATTCCTTCAACTTAGGATGGTATTTTATATATCTAACGATAGGAAATCACATGGCCTCAACAGCTTTTGTATTGGTTTGCCCACCCGCGTATTCTGAGTATGGGCGGTGACCCCTCTTTAACATATGATGGTAAATTATATATCAAACAATAGGAAATCACATGGGCTCAACAGCTTTTGTATTGCTTTGCCCACCCGCGTACCCTGAGGGTGGGTGGCGCCCAAGTTTTATTCCTTCAACTTAGGATGGTATTTTATATATCTAACGATAGGAAATCACATGGCCTCAACAGCTTTTGTATTGGTTTGCCCACCCGCGTATTCTGAGTATGGGCGGTGACCCCTCTTTAACATATGATGGTAAATTATATATCAAACAATAGGAAATCACATGGGATCAACAGCTTTTGTATTGCTTTGCCCACCCGCGTACCCTAAGGGTGGGTGGCGCCCAAGTTTTATTCCTTCAACTTAGGATGGTATTTTATATATCTAACGATAGGAAATCACATGGCCTCAACAGCTTTTGTATTGGTTTGCCCACCCGCGTATTCTGAGTATGGGCGGTGACCCCTCTTTAACATATGATGGTAAATTATATATCAAACAATAGGAAATCACATGGGCTCAACAGCTTTTGCATTGCTTTGCCCACCCGCGTACCCTGAGGGTGGGTGGCGCCCAAGTTTTATTCCTTCAACTTAGGATGGTATTTTATATATCTAACGATAGGAAATCACATGGCCTCAACAGCTTTTGTATTGGTTTGCCCACCCGCGTATTCTGAGTATGGGCGGTGACCCCTCTTTAACATATGATGGTAAATTATATATCAAACAATAGGAAATCACATGGGATCAACAGCTTTTGTATTGCTTTGCCCACCCGCGTACCCTGAGGGTGGGTGGCGCCCAAGTTTTATTCCTTCAACTTAGGATGGTATTTTATATATCTAACGTAAGGAAATCACATGGCCTCAACAGCTTTTGTATTGGTTTGCCCACCCGCGTATTCTGAGTATGGGCGGTGACCCCTCTTTAACATATGATGGTAAATTATATATCAAACAATAGGAAATCACATGGGCTCAACAGCTTTTGTATTGCTTTGCCCACCCGCGTACCCTGAGGGTGGGTGGCGCCCAAGTTTTATTCCTTCAACTTAGGATGGTATTTTATATATCTAACGATAGGAAATCACATGGCCTCAACAGCTTTTGTATTGGTTTGCCCACCCGCGTATTCTGAGTATGGGCGGTGACCCCTCTTTAACATATGATGGTAAATTATATATCAAACAATAGGAAATCACATGGGCTCAACAGCTTTTGTATTGCTTTGCCCACCCGCGTACCCTGAGGGTGGGTGGCGCCCAAGTTTTATTCCTTCAACTTAGGATGGTATTTTATATATCTAACGATAGGAAATCACATGGCCTCAACAGCTTTTGTATTGGTTTGCCCACCCGCGTATTCTGAGTATGGGCGGTGACCCCTCTTTAACATATGATGGTAAATTATATATCAAACAATAGGAAATCACATGGGCTCAACAGCTTTTGTATTGCTTTGCCCACCCGCGTACCCTGAGGGTGGGTGGCGCCCAAGTTTTATTCCTTCAACTTAGGATGGTATTTTATATATCTAACGATAGGAAATCACATGGCCTCAACAGCTTTTGTATTGGTTTGCCCACCCGCGTATTCTGAGTATGGGCGGTGACCCCTCTTTAACATATGATGGTAAATTATATATCAAACAATAGGAAATCACATGGGATCAACAGCTTTTGTATTGCTTTGCCCACCCGCGTACCCTAAGGGTGGGTGGCGCCCAAGTTTTATTCCTTCAACTTAGGATGGTATTTTATATATCTAACGATAGGAAATCACATGGCCTCAACAGCTTTTGTATTGGTTTGCCCACCCGCGTATTCTGAGTATGGGCGGTGACCCCTCTTTAACATATGATGGTAAATTATATATCAAACAATAGGAAATCACATGGGCTCAACAGCTTTTGTATTGCTTTGCCCACCCGCGTACCCTGAGGGTGGGTGGCGCCCAAGTTTTATTCCTTCAACTTAGGATGGTATTTTATATATCTAACGATAGGAAATCACATGGCCTCAACAGCTTTTGTATTGGTTTGCCCACCCGCGTATTCTGAGTATGGGCGGTGACCCCTCTTTAACATATGATGGTAAATTATATATCAAACAATAGGAAATCACATGGGATCAACAGCTTTTGTATTGCTTTGCCCACCCGCGTACCCTGAGGGTGGGTGGCGCCCAAGTTTTATTCCTTCAACTTAGGATGGTATTTTATATATCTAACGATAGGAAATCACATGGCCTCAACAGCTTTTGTATTGGTTTGCCCACCCGCGTATTCTGAGTATGGGCGGTGACCCCTCTTTAACATATGATGGTAAATTATATATCAAACAATAGGAAATCACATGGGCTCAACAGCTTTTGTATTGCTTTGCCCACCCGCGTACCCTGAGGGTGGGTGGCGCCCAAGTTTTATTCCTTCAACTTAGGATGGTATTTTATATATCTAACGATAGGAAATCACATGGCCTCAACAGCTTTTGTATTGGTTTGCCCACCCGCGTATTCTGAGTATGGGCGGTGACCCCTCTTTAACATATGATGGTAAATTATATATCAAACAATAGGAAATCACATGGGATCAACAGCTTTTGTATTGCTTTGCCCACCCGCGTACCCTGAGGGTGGGTGGCGCCCAAGTTTTATTCCTTCAACTTAGGATGGTATTTTATATATCTAACGATAGGAAATCACATGGCCTCAACAGCTTTTGTATTGGTTTGCCCACCCGCGTATTCTGAGTATGGGCGGTGACCCCTCTTTAACATATGATGGTAAATTATATATCAAACAATAGGAAATCACATGGGATCAACAGCTTTTGTATTGCTTTGCCCACCCGCGTACCCTGAGGGTGGGTGGCGCCCAAGTTTTATTCCTTCAACTTAGGATGGTATTTTATATATCTAACGATAGGAAATCACATGGCCTCAACAGCTTTTGTATTGGTTTGCCCACCCGCGTATTCTGAGTATGGGCGGTGACCCCTCTTTAACATATGATGGTAAATTATATATCAAACAATAGGAAATCACATGGGATCAACAGCTTTTGTATTGCTTTGCCCAACCGCGTACCCTAAGGGTGGGTGGCGCCCAAGTTTTATTCCTTCAACTTAGGATGGTATTTTATATATCTAACGATAGGAAATCACATGGCCTCAACAGCTTTTGTATTGGTTTGCCCACCCGCGTATTCTGAGTATGGGCGGTGACCCCTCTTTAACATATGATGGTAAATTATATATCAAACAATAGGAAATCACATGGGCTCAACAGCTTTTGTATTGCTTTGCCCACCCGCGTACCCTGAGGGTGGGTGGCGCCCAAGTTTTATTCCTTCAACTTAGGATGGTATTTTATATATCTAACGATAGGAAATCACATGGCCTCAACAGCTTTTGTATTGGTTTGCCCACCCGCGTATTCTGAGTATGGGCGGTGACCCCTCTTTAACATATGATGGTAAATTATATATCAAACAATAGGAAATCACATGGGCTCAACAGCTTTTGCATTGCTTTGCCCACCCGCGTACCCTGAGGGTGGGTGGCGCCCAAGTTTTATTCCTTCAACTTAGGATGGTATTTTATATATCTAACGATAGGAAATCACATGGCCTCAACAGCTTTTGTATTGGTTTGCCCACCCGCGTATTCTGAGTATGGGCGGTGACCCCTCTTTAACATATGATGGTAAATTATATATCAAACAATAGGAAATCACATGGGATCAACAGCTTTTGTATTGCTTTGCCCACCCGCGTACCCTGAGGGTGGGTGGCGCCCAAGTTTTATTCCTTCAACTTAGGATGGTATTTTATATATCTAACGTAAGGAAATCACATGGCCTCAACAGCTTTTGTATTGGTTTGCCCACCAGCGTATTCTGAGTATGGGCGGTGACCCCTCTTTAACATATGATGGTAAATTATATATCAAACAATAGGAAATCACATGGGCTCAAAGGCTTTTGTATTGCTTTGCCCACCCGCGTACCCTGAGGGTGGGTGGCGCCCAAGTTTTATTCCTTCAACTTAGGATGGTATTTTATATATCTAACGATAGGAAATCACATGGCCTCAACAGCTTTTGTATTGGTTTGCCCACCCGCGTATTCTGAGTATGGGCGGTGACCCCTCTTTAACATATGATGGTAAATTATATATCAAACAATAGGAAATCACATGGGATCAACAGCTTTTGTATTGCTTTGCCCACCCGCGTACCCTGAGGGTGGGTGGCGCCCAAGTTTTATTCCTTCAACTTAGGATGGTATTTTATATATCTAACGATAGGAAATCACATGGCCTCAACAGCTTTTGTATTGGTTTGCCCACCCGCGTATTCTGAGTATGGGCGGTGACCCCTCTTTAACATATGATGGTAAATTATATATCAAACAATAGGAAATCACATGGGCTCAACAGCTTTTGTATTGCTTTGCCCACCCGCGTACCCTGAGGGTGGGTGGCGCCCAAGTTTTATTCCTTCAACTTAGGATGGTATTTTATATATCTAACGATAGGAAATCACATGGCCTCAACAGCTTTTGTATTGGTTTGCCCACCCGCGTATTCTGAGTATGGGCGGTGACCCCTCTTTAACATATGATGGTAAATTATATATCAAACAATAGGAAATCACATGGGCTCAACAGCTTTTGTATTGCTTTGCCCACCCGCGTACCCTGAGGGTGGGTGGCGCCCAAGTTTTATTCCTTCAACTTAGGATGGTATTTTATATATCTAACGATAGGAAATCACATGGCCTCAACAGCTTTTGTATTGGTTTGCCCACCCGCGTATTCTGAGTATGGGCGGTGACCCCTCTTTAACATATGATGGTAAATTATATATCAAACAATAGGAAATCACATGGGATCAACAGCTTTTGTATTGCTTTGCCCACCCGCGTACCCTGAGGGTGGGTGGCGCCCAAGTTTTATTCCTTCAACTTAGGATGGTATTTTATATATCTAACGATAGGAAATCACATGGCCTCAACAGCTTTTGTATTGGTTTGCCCACCCGCGTATTCTGAGTATGGGCGGTGACCCCTCTTTAACATATGATGGTAAATTATATATCAAACAATAGGAAATCACATGGGATCAACAGCTTTTGTATTGCTTTGCCCACCCGCGTACCCTAAGGGTGGGTGGCGCCCAAGTTTTATTCCTTCAACTTAGGATGGTATTTTATATATCTAACGATAGGAAATCACATGGCCTCAACAGCTTTTGTATTGGTTTGCCCACCCGCGTATTCTGAGTATGGGCGGTGACCCCTCTTTAACATATGATGGTAAATTATATATCAAACAATAGGAAATCACATGGGCTCAACAGCTTTTGCATTGCTTTGCCCACCCGCGTACCCTGAGGGTGGGTGGCGCCCAAGTTTTATTCCTTCAACTTAGGATGGTATTTTATATATCTAACGATAGGAAATCACATGGCCTCAACAGCTTTTGTATTGGTTTGCCCACCCGCGTATTCTGAGTATGGGCGGTGACCCCTCTTTAACATATGATGGTAAATTATATATCAAACAATAGGAAATCACATGGGATCAACAGCTTTTGTATTGCTTTGCCCACCCGCGTACCCTGAGGGTGGGTGGCGCCCAAGTTTTATTCCTTCAACTTAGGATGGTATTTTATATATCTAACGTAAGGAAATCACATGGCCTCAACAGCTTTTGTATTGGTTTGCCCACCCGCGTATTCTGAGTATGGGCGGTGACCCCTCTTTAACATATGATGGTAAATTATATATCAAACAATAGGAAATCACATGGGCTCAACAGCTTTTGTATTGCTTTGCCCACCCGCGTACCCTGAGGGTGGGTGGCGCCCAAGTTTTATTCCTTCAACTTAGGATGGTATTTTATATATCTAACGATAGGAAATCACATGGCCTCAACAGCTTTTGTATTGGTTTGCCCACCCGCGTATTCTGAGTATGGGCGGTGACCCCTCTTTAACATATGATGGTAAATTATATATCAAACAATAGGAAATCACATGGGCTCAACAGCTTTTGTATTGCTTTGCCCACCCGCGTACCCTGAGGGTGGGTGGCGCCCAAGTTTTATTCCTTCAACTTAGGATGGTATTTTATATATCTAACGATAGGAAATCACATGGCCTCAACAGCTTTTGTATTGGTTTGCCCACCCGCGTATTCTGAGTATGGGCGGTGACCCCTCTTTAACATATGATGGTAAATTATATATCAAACAATAGGAAATCACATGGGCTCAACAGCTTTTGTATTGCTTTGCCCACCCGCGTACCCTGAGGGTGGGTGGCGCCCAAGTTTTATTCCTTCAACTTAGGATGGTATTTTATATATCTAACGATAGGAAATCACATGGCCTCAACAGCTTTTGTATTGGTTTGCCCACCCGCGTATTCTGAGTATGGGCGGTGACCCCTCTTTAACATATGATGGTAAATTATATATCAAACAATAGGAAATCACATGGGATCAACAGCTTTTGTATTGCTTTGCCCACCCGCGTACCCTAAGGGTGGGTGGCGCCCAAGTTTTATTCCTTCAACTTAGGATGGTATTTTATATATCTAACGATAGGAAATCACATGGCCTCAACAGCTTTTGTATTGGTTTGCCCACCCGCGTATTCTGAGTATGGGCGGTGACCCCTCTTTAACATATGATGGTAAATTATATATCAAACAATAGGAAATCACATGGGCTCAACAGCTTTTGTATTGCTTTGCCCACCCGCGTACCCTGAGGGTGGGTGGCGCCCAAGTTTTATTCCTTCAACTTAGGATGGTATTTTATATATCTAACGATAGGAAATCACATGGCCTCAACAGCTTTTGTATTGGTTTGCCCACCCGCGTATTCTGAGTATGGGCGGTGACCCCTCTTTAACATATGATGGTAAATTATATATCAAACAATAGGAAATCACATGGGATCAACAGCTTTTGTATTGCTTTGCCCACCCGCGTACCCTGAGGGTGGGTGGCGCCCAAGTTTTATTCCTTCAACTTAGGATGGTATTTTATATATCTAACGATAGGAAATCACATGGCCTCAACAGCTTTTGTATTGGTTTGCCCACCCGCGTATTCTGAGTATGGGCGGTGACCCCTCTTTAACATATGATGGTAAATTATATATCAAACAATAGGAAATCACATGGGCTCAACAGCTTTTGTATTGCTTTGCCCACCCGCGTACCCTGAGGGTGGGTGGCGCCCAAGTTTTATTCCTTCAACTTAGGATGGTATTTTATATATCTAACGATAGGAAATCACATGGCCTCAACAGCTTTTGTATTGGTTTGCCCACCCGCGTATTCTGAGTATGGGCGGTGACCCCTCTTTAACATATGATGGTAAATTATATATCAAACAATAGGAAATCACATGGGATCAACAGCTTTTGTATTGCTTTGCCCACCCGCGTACCCTGAGGGTGGGTGGCGCCCAAGTTTTATTCCTTCAACTTAGGATGGTATTTTATATATCTAACGATAGGAAATCACATGGCCTCAACAGCTTTTGTATTGGTTTGCCCACCCGCGTATTCTGAGTATGGGCGGTGACCCCTCTTTAACATATGATGGTAAATTATATATCAAACAATAGGAAATCACATGGGATCAACAGCTTTTGTATTGCTTTGCCCACCCGCGTACCCTGAGGGTGGGTGGCGCCCAAGTTTTATTCCTTCAACTTAGGATGGTATTTTATATATCTAACGATAGGAAATCACATGGCCTCAACAGCTTTTGTATTGGTTTGCCCACCCGCGTATTCTGAGTATGGGCGGTGACCCCTCTTTAACATATGATGGTAAATTATATATCAAACAATAGGAAATCACATGGGATCAACAGCTTTTGTATTGCTTTGCCCAACCGCGTACCCTAAGGGTGGGTGGCGCCCAAGTTTTATTCCTTCAACTTAGGATGGTATTTTATATATCTAACGATAGGAAATCACATGGCCTCAACAGCTTTTGTATTGGTTTGCCCACCCGCGTATTCTGAGTATGGGCGGTGACCCCTCTTTAACATATGATGGTAAATTATATATCAAACAATAGGAAATCACATGGGCTCAACAGCTTTTGTATTGCTTTGCCCACCCGCGTACCCTGAGGGTGGGTGGCGCCCAAGTTTTATTCCTTCAACTTAGGATGGTATTTTATATATCTAACGATAGGAAATCACATGGCCTCAACAGCTTTTGTATTGGTTTGCCCACCCGCGTATTCTGAGTATGGGCGGTGACCCCTCTTTAACATATGATGGTAAATTATATATCAAACAATAGGAAATCACATGGGATCAACAGCTTTTGTATTGCTTTGCCCACCCGCGTACCCTGAGGGTGGGTGGCGCCCAAGTTTTATTCCTTCAACTTAGGATGGTATTTTATATATCTAACGATAGGAAATCACATGGCCTCAACAGCTTTTGTATTGGTTTGCCCACCCGCGTATTCTGAGTATGGGCGGTGACCCCTCTTTAACATATGATGGTAAATTATATATCAAACAATAGGAAATCACATGGGATCAACAGCTTTTGTATTGCTTTGCCCACCCGCGTACCCTGAGGGTGGGTGGCGCCCAAGTTTTATTCCTTCAACTTAGGATGGTATTTTATATATCTAACGATAGGAAATCACATGGCCTCAACAGCTTTTGTATTGGTTTGCCCACCCGCGTATTCTGAGTATGGGCGGTGACCCCTCTTTAACATATGATGGTAAATTATATATCAAACAATAGGAAATCACATGGGCTCAACAGCTTTTGTATTGCTTTGCCCACCCGCGTACCCTGAGGGTGGGTGGCGCCCAAGTTTTATTCCTTCAACTTAGGATGGTATTTTATATATCTAACGATAGGAAATCACATGGCCTCAACAGCTTTTGTATTGGTTTGCCCACCCGCGTATTCTGAGTATGGGCGGTGACCCCTCTTTAACATATGATGGTAAATTATATATCAAACAATAGGAAATCACATGGGATCAACAGCTTTTGTATTGCTTTGCCCACCCGCGTACCCTGAGGGTGGGTGGCGCCCAAGTTTTATTCCTTCAACTTAGGATGGTATTTTATATATCTAACGATAGGAAATCACATGGCCTCAACAGCTTTTGTATTGGTTTGCCCACCCGCGTATTCTGAGTATGGGCGGTGACCCCTCTTTAACATATGATGGTAAATTATATATCAAACAATAGGAAATCACATGGGCTCAACAGCTTTTGTATTGCTTTGCCCACCCGCGTACCCTGAGGGTGGGTGGCGCCCAAGTTTTATTCCTTCAACTTAGGATGGTATTTTATATATCTAACGATAGGAAATCACATGGCCTCAACAGCTTTTGTATTGGTTTGCCCACCCGCGTATTCTGAGTATGGGCGGTGACCCCTCTTTAACATATGATGGTAAATTATATATCAAACAATAGGAAATCACATGGGCTCAACAGCTTTTGTATTGCTTTGCCCACCCGCGTACCCTGAGGGTGGGTGGCGCCCAAGTTTTATTCCTTCAACTTAGGATGGTATTTTATATATCTAACGATAGGAAATCACATGGCCTCAACAGCTTTTGTATTGGTTTGCCCACCCGCGTATTCTGAGTATGGGCGGTGACCCCTCTTTAACATATGATGGTAAATTATATATCAAACAATAGGAAATCACATGGGATCAACAGCTTTTGTATTGCTTTGCCCACCCGCGTACCCTGAGGGTGGGTGGCGCCCAAGTTTTATTCCTTCAACTTAGGATGGTATTTTATATATCTAACGATAGGAAATCACATGGCCTCAACAGCTTTTGTATTGGTTTGCCCACCCGCGTATTCTGAGTATGGGCGGTGACCCCTCTTTAACATATGATGGTAAATTATATATCAAACAATAGGAAATCACATGGGATCAACAGCTTTTGTATTGCTTTGCCCACCCGCGTACCCTAAGGGTGGGTGGCGCCCAAGTTTTATTCCTTCAACTTAGGATGGTATTTTATATATCTAACGATAGGAAATCACATGGCCTCAACAGCTTTTGTATTGGTTTGCCCACCCGCGTATTCTGAGTATGGGCGGTGACCCCTCTTTAACATATGATGGTAAATTATATATCAAACAATAGGAAATCACATGGGCTCAACAGCTTTTGTATTGCTTTGCCCACCCGCGTACCCTGAGGGTGGGTGGCGCCCAAGTTTTATTCCTTCAACTTAGGATGGTATTTTATATATCTAACGATAGGAAATCACATGGCCTCAACAGCTTTTGTATTGGTTTGCCCACCCGCGTATTCTGAGTATGGGCGGTGACCCCTCTTTAACATATGATGGTAAATTATATATCAAACAATAGGAAATCACATGGGATCAACAGCTTTTGTATTGCTTTGCCCACCCGCGTACCCTGAGGGTGGGTGGCGCCCAAGTTTTATTCCTTCAACTTAGGATGGTATTTTATATATCTAACGATAGGAAATCACATGGCCTCAACAGCTTTTGTATTGGTTTGCCCACCCGCGTATTCTGAGTATGGGCGGTGACCCCTCTTTAACATATGATGGTAAATTATATATCAAACAATAGGAAATCACATGGGCTCAACAGCTTTTGTATTGCTTTGCCCACCCGCGTACCCTGAGGGTGGGTGGCGCCCAAGTTTTATTCCTTCAACTTAGGATGGTATTTTATATATCTAACGATAGGAAATCACATGGCCTCAACAGCTTTTGTATTGGTTTGCCCACCCGCGTATTCTGAGTTTGGGCGGTGACCCCTCTTTAACATATGATGGTAAATTATATATCAAACAATAGGAAATCACATGGGATCAACAGCTTTTATGTCAGTTTTCCCACCCCGGTCTCCTGATGGTGGGCGGCATCCACTCTTTAACTTAGGATGTCAATTTATATATCAAACGATAAGAAATCACGTAGACTCAATAGCTTTTGTATTAGTTTGTCTGCCTGCGCCTACTGGCCCAAAACGGGTTAGAGTGTGCAATAACTGGTGGCTTTACCGGGGAGTCGGGGTCCGGCTCTTCTAACCCATAAGGGCGGTGACGCACTGGGAGATGTTAGCTCTGATTAAATGGTCCTATCTCCACCTCCGACTTCGGTCAGGTTTGGGCTGGATACTGTGCTTCGGTGCAGGCTAACGGGGAGGGGCCAGGCAACCTGGCCGCTTCGGCGGATTGAGTAGCCGGCTGTGGGGCTGCGGGCCTCCGTATGAGGGCACGGCGGACCCATCTCCCGGCCTTTTGGGGTTCCACCGGGATATCCGGTGCCAGCTGTGCCGGGTTATGCGGGCTGCTGTGTGCCCGCCGTTCCCCTTTAGGAGCTCTTTCCAAAGGGCTTGGCTCCCTGCCTTTCTAGGTGGGGTGTCGGCCGACGTTGCTAGAGCATCCGTTCTCTATCCCACTGCTGTGTGCGAAGTGGCGAGCTGGTCGTCCCATTGTTGCACCTTCTGCTGGGTTGAGCGGCTTGCGTCAAGGGTGCGACCATCAGTAGTGGGGTTCTGCTACCCATGCTGGGTTTGTCACCTGTCCGGGCTTGTGGACGCTGGCATAGGGCATTCTGATGAGACCACCGGTGTAGTAGGCTTTTTGATTCGCTTGGAGCACCGGTATATAAATTTCTGACCACATGCCTGTGTCTACTAAGGGTGTATGGGTTTGCCCACTCGAATACACTAATGTGGAACTAATATTATGGCCTGGGCCGACTTGTTCTTATTTTAAATGATTTTTGTGATAAATGTAGGATGGTAAATAAGCAAAATACTTGTCCCAAATCCACGGGTTTAAAAAGAAACTTAGATCATGAAAATATCCTTAACCCCAAACATACTTCAACACCTATAGGTCCCTCCTACAACTCCTAAAAGGTACGTCTCTAAAATATTCATATAAAAACAGGACATAAGCCGAATTATCTGAAACAAACAAACGTTGGTAGTCCTGCTGAACTAGCTCTATAGTCTGTGGGCCGATTTTATAGAATGCTCTATTCTCTAATCATCCTCCCATACTTTTAACTGAAACGGCGTCTGCTTATCGGTCGTAGTCACGTGTCTGTCAATAAGGTCTTTTATGTCTGTGAGGCTTAAGATGAAGTTCGTCAAAAATGGAAATTTTGGTCTGATAAGAAAAATAATATTATTAAAGGAAATATCAAAAGCATTGTGATTCACCTTAAGTAAATAAATTACCAACGAAGATTTCTTAAGTCAGTTAAATATATTTCTAAACGAGGAAGAGTTCTAAGATTTAAAAGTTTACTAAGATTTCCTATTACAATGGCGTGAAACACTAAGGCTTAGTAACTGTGATATTAGGTGGGTCAGTCTTGTGAACATATCATTCTTCGATGCTATTGTTCGTAACGAATGTATTGCGCTGTATGAGAAGGCTTACAATGAAAAAAATATTCTGAAAAGAACGACTTTAATCTCAGAGCTACATGGAGGGGAATGATTATGGAAGATATGTAAACTTGCGTTTCTTTACACGAAGTTGAACATGATGATGATCCAGTTATCATAGACTTAGAAACCTTTCAAAGGCGGTCAATGCATAAATAAATTTGGTTATCTTATATGCAGGTTTCTAACGGGGGATTATCAGAGGTAAATATTATTTCTGGGATATTTCATATTATTTTGCAGCCAGAGCTCATAGAATTAACTTGGATTTCTAGGACAAATTGAATATTTTCACAATACTAATAATAACAATCGCTAATGGAGATCTTTCCACGCTTATATCTAATAATCAGCGTAAAGAAGTCAGAGCCCTTGAACACTACTAATCAGCCAATAATAAAAAATAGTGTAATAACTATAGAGTAATTTCACCTCGTAGCTTCGGCTATGGCCGCCATTTTGTGCGGGCTTTTTTCTCTATGCGAAAAAGCATGGATGACATCTTGTCACGTGAGACAGAAATCACTGAATTGTGGATTCCCGCCTGCTACAGCTAGGAGGCGCTTCATTAAAAAGAATTATCTTATTATTAAAAACTCTTGTGGCGAAGAAAATCTAATCAGTTTAATGATGCTAGGAATTATTTATCACTCATCGATCCATTTCCTATCTATGACAGCAGCGGAAAATAAAATTATTCCCAATAGTCTTCAGCTGAAGGACAAAGGCTTCCTCTTCTTTCTTAAAAAGGATTTCGAACCATTTTTGTTAATGTTAGATCAGAAGATTAAGGAACAATTACAAAATTACAAAGAGATAATCTCAGATAATTTGGATCTGAAATTACAAGCGTATGTTTTTGAAACTTATGTCGTAGATTAAACTTACGTTAATAGACAATTTTAAATTTATAGGTGGATTGTTTCACAATTAAAACAGACAAGGAACTCGAAAAAGAATTTCTAAAAATTGCAAAGATCTAAGCCGTGGAAACGTTTATTGTTTATCAATTGAAAAAATTATTAATCTCAAAAATTATTAATGCAAGATTCAAAGATTTCATGTTTTTATCCTTTTCAGAAAAAGTTCCATAGGGAAGATTTCTTCTTCATAACAAACTAGGAATTACGTGAAAAAAATACGAAGATCTGCAGCTGCCATAAAGAAATTAAAATCTCAAAAGCCAAACATTGCTCCCAAACCTGTTTCAACCAAAACTATTGTAACTACCACCAAATGAACCTTAAATATTAAAACTTCCAAATATGTTAAATTAATCACCAAAATTAAAACCGCATAATCTACCTCAAATATTAAATCTAGCAAAAGCTTTAAATCAACAACCGTTGATAAAACCAAATATCAACTAACATCAAGCCCTTTAATTAACCGAATAACACAAATCAAACCTAATGCAATTCCCAAACATGGGAAAAATAAAAATAAATTAAAAATAGACAGTCTTTTCACTCGTTTAAGCTTATAATCTGCAACACTGATTTTTCACCCTCTATAGTCATCTTTAGTGAACTTTTCACTTTGCACATCTATTTTAATTATAGCATTTATCGTGGCATATAATAAGTAGCCACTGAAAATTTTCCCCACGTTGAATCTTTAAACTGTCCGAAAACCTTTCTATCGCACTACAGTCAATCCTCTCAGGAATGATGCATGCCGGGGCCCCTTTAACACATTGGAGTCGGCCAAAGCCCTCAAATGGCCATACCGGTTGACCTTTGGTTTTACAGTCGAAATATCCTTGAAGAGTTAGGGTCTGTGGAGCTTTAAAGGTCCACTGTCTGCCGTCTAAAATTGTTCCTGTTTCATACTAGAAAATGTCGTCGGGCCACAGTCGGCCCAAATTCAAACGCGACTCTTTACCGACAGTCGGCCCAAATTCAAAACGCGACTCTTTACCGACAGTCGGCCCAAATTCAAAACGCGACTCTTTAACGACAGTCGGCCCAAATTCAAAACGCGACTCTTTAACGACAGTCGGTCCAAATTCAAAACGCGACTCTTTACCGACAGTCGGCCCAAATTCAAAACGCGACTCTTTACCGACAGTCGGCCCAAATTCAAAACGCGACTCTTTAACGACAGTCGGCCCAAATTCAAAACGCGACTCTATACCGACTATAAAAGTGATGGTTAACCGACTCCGAAACGTGGTCGGGCTAACTGCATAAACCCGCGTATTTCTGATTCAAACTGTCTATAATATTGATTAAATATCATATAATACATGAATTACAAAAGAAACAGAACAGTTAAATTTCAACTGAGGTCCGTTTTATTTCTAGTTGGCGTATCATATACATAAAAGTATATATTTCCTACGATTACATGAATTACATAAATTGATAGAGACAATGACATCTTTAATTTTATTGATAAATTAAATTTAAAAATGCTCTAAATTTTGTAAACAACTTTAAGGTATTAAACTACTTAATACCATTTATATTAATAAACGTATAAACATAGGTCTATCATAAGTGCCCCATAAGTATGATTCCGCCATAAGGTCCCATATTACCGGCACGGTACTAGTATGGAGAATTTTAAATTCAAAAAAGAACTCCGGGAGGTCACTTGTTTTTACCGGAAGTTGCCTTGAAAGTTTCAGCTCTCAATTAAAAGCGGCTGTCTAGTGAAAGCTGCTCCTTACTTTTTGAGTAAATTTATTAAAATGTCTCCAAATTTTAATAAAGGTCCTGTGATTAGTAAAGAAAAGGAAAGTAAAACTACTCATTGTCATCTCTACCTGGGGGATACAGATAAATTACAAGAAGAAAACCAATTTGGTTTCTTTAATTTGGAAACTCCCATTAAAGGGGAACGGTCAAGCTTTAACCAGTTAGATTGCCCTATAGCCCGTTAAAAACTAAAATGTATGGCGAAATCCGCATACAAAAATATTAAGTGATTAATTTTTAATAAAATAAAGAAATTTCGGGAAATTTAAAAGCACGTGTCCGCTGTGACACCTGGTCAGAAATCGGTGAGATAGAAAAACAACACAAAAGCGCGCACTACTGAAGACGCGAAAGATTTGTTTTGCACAGGCAGCGCTTTCCAGTTATACGAGACCTAAGCCTAAATTGCGCGATTTTAAAAGTTAGGATAGTTCGGAAACCGCTCACTAAGGTGCTGCTGGCGCTGGCGATACACCTTAAGATGGCGGCGAAAATTCAAACCCAAATATTTGGCGTTATTTTGCGTTTCAACTTTTTAGTCCAAAAACTATTTTTTCAAGACAAAATAAGGTACGTGTATATTGAACGTCTTGTTGATCTTCGGATATGCATATATGGCGATATTTGGAAGAGCTTGGCCATTCCCCTTTAAGCCTTGCCCTAAGTGCGCTATCACGTTTAATAAAAATACACAAAAAATGTCTTCTGTTTTCAAAAATGATGCTTCAACCCAGTGCTTTATTATTTATAACAAGGCAGACAATAATGATGAGCAAAAATCTAAACCTAAAACTGTGAGTATATTTACGCTGTTAAACTTAAAACTATTATTGTAGCAAATCCTGAAATGGAGCTGGGGGTTCACTACACTTGGATATTCCGGTCTCGAAGAAATTGCCCTCGCTGGCGGAAAACCCTGTGCTAATGGCGCTCTATCGGCAAAGATAGGCGTAACAATGTCTGGGCATGCGCGAAAAACAGGCACACTTTTTTCTACGTAATTTACGCCACCCGTTAATATATCTACTTTCAAATTGGATGTCAAAACTAGCTCGAAAAATAAACGCCTTGCGTCCCTACTTTCTGAATATATTTGTGCCCCGTTTTTCACGCTTGTGCTGATATAGCTTGGCATTTTCTCGCCGCTAGAGCGCCATTAGCATAGGTTTCCAGGTTTTTGTTAAACCGGAATATCCCTATACGTTAATTAATCCAAGCTCTAGCTCTACATGAGATTTTAAATGACTAGTCTTAATTTGCGATTGAATATCTTTGATAGCGATTAGAAGATAGTCTAACAATAATACTAAATACTTCTCGTGAATTTTGTTTTTTACTAATTTTGTATGGTTTAGCTGCACTTCTTTGCCTTCCTTTTCGTTTAAATATACTTTTAATTTACCTAAATACCGCCCAGCTTCATTCTCCGCCGCCATTTTTAAAATTATTTCCTTAGACTTTAGGCTGTGGGGCATGCGCAATGAGTATATCGACTCACTATCGTTTCGTGGTACCTTGAGAGGCCGACGAGATTTCGGTACCTAAACCCTTTATTTGGGTCAGTTTCTATGCAAATAAATTTCCTTTGTTTCATACTCATGGGGCCCTTAAGATAGACTTATGGTAGGGCTGTGTGAGTAGTGGTTTTAGGCAATCGAGTCGGGTATCAACTACCAATTTTTTTTCATCGATTATTCGAGTCGAGTAATATTGAAGTCGAGTCGAGTACTTGATTAAGGGGAAACTTTCACTTATTCGAGTCGAGTAACTAAAAAAACCTCGAGTAATATTTTTAACGAGTCGGGTGATCGAGTACTTGATTGGGAGCTGGTTTTATTCAAGTAATTAGGAAATTAAATTTAAAACGAGTATAAAGTAACTTTCAATGCTGAAAAATATTCCTTTCATTTAAATGAACCACAGTTTCCACAACTTTGTAGGTTACACATGAACACCTTGAAACTAAATACCATATGTAATTCAAAGTAGGTCCCAGGTTTGCCATGAAATAAAGGCTTTTTTGGGGTGAAGTTGTTCTGAAGTTCGGAAATGAATCCAATACATCATCCAATACCGTTGAGGTTAACGGTAATAGTTAGTGTAGGGGGCTGTTGGCTCGCGTGGCTTGCAGGGCTTGCCACCACCCTCCTACGCATTGTAACCCGGCCACCTGAATTAAAGGCTTTAAAAATCGCTCGATGACTTAGGCCTAGGATGGTGCCTTGGGTATTAGCCTAGCTGATTATTACTTATCTAGCCATGTTTCGAAAAAACTGTACCCATTTTTGATAGAAAATAAAACCGGGTGGTTTGGTGAATCTACTCTTACACGTTGAAGAATGCCTTTCTTCAAATTTTCGAGCAATTTAATTTACTATATGATATTTAAGCAAGTTTTTATCTAAAACGAAACTAATTTGATAGTTATTTATCTCGAGAATTATCAGATGACACGTTAGGCCTTGGTTTTGGAAATAAAAATGCCTTTTCTTTTACTATTGTTTATGAATAAACAGGTACCCAAATCTTCAAATCCACAATCTTCGAATGGTATTTTTAATGATCGATTCCACTAAACTATGCGTATATGCTAATTTCTCCAACGTGTCCCATTTAAACAAAAAATACATTAATTATTTATTTTATCTAAAAAGAGAGGGGGCGCTATTTTTAATTGTTTCGGGAGGTCACGCGCTCGTGTTGGAAATAAAAGCAGACGAAGTTTCTCTATAAAGTAGGCGACGATGGTAGTATAGGCTATCCCTCAATGTTCTTATTACATTAATTAGTTCTTGATTTAACGTGTCAAATATTCCTGAATTTTGTTCTACAACGAACATTTAAAGTGTCCCACATTCGAACCTGAAACGTGTTCCAGACAACATTTTAAAAGTGTTTTTATACGATCTCAACGCGATATAACTGGGCTTACATGTGAAATTACTTTCTCATTATAGCATATAACCAGAAGAAAATAGGGGGAAGTACGTTTCTATTTATCTTCTGATATAACTCGTATCGGGTTTTAATAAAAGTCGGATATTTTTATACTGTTATAAATTTTTAAATCTCGGTTTTTCGCTGCTAATTAAAAATATTTCGGATTTTATGGTCGCTAAATGAATGTCCGAGATATTGTTTTTTTATTTTAGTAGAAATTTAGTCAACAATTAGTTAAGTATTTGATAGCCTATATTTATTTGGCTTGTCCATATTGCAGAAAATTTAGAGAAAACCCGTAACATTATCAGAAAAAAAACCATAAATGGTGGAATTGCTAACTAGGTAAATAATAACTTTAATAACATAAACGACATATAAACAAGTTATTTCATTTACGTTATATTCCGTAGATATCGAAACAAGTATCGCATTATATCACCAGATTCGTCAACGAGACTAATATCATTTCTCATAATGCGATCCCAATCAAAGGAATCGAGCTGAAAAGATGAAGCGGAATATATACCAAATGAAACATTTTTTAACTTATTCCGTCTATATTAAAAAAAGATTTATTACACTCACTCCGATTTTAAAATGGTGGTCGGGTTCCGTATCGTTCATTTTAACGACTTGAATATCGTGCAAATCGTAGATGGTCCTTTGGTTCCGTTTCTAGCTTGAGTAGAAAGCACCCCCTTTAAAAATAAACTAAGTTAGGACAACTTGGTTTATGTTAGGCCATTATTTTCTGATTTCAACTCGTTAAGGCTAAGAAAGGCTAGGGGCAGTAACTTTAGTAATCAGGTGTACAAATGGTACGTAAGAAAATCTCTTTAAATCAACGATGAATTGTGAGAAATGACTGGAATTAGTGGAAATAAACGATTCATTTTCTAAAATCAGAAATTAAGTGTACACAGATTTTTGGAGTGACTACCTACTCGTGTACGCGTAGATTTCAATACCCTGAAAGTAGATAATTTTTCAATAATTTATTTTAAAAATTCGATTAAAAATTTGCAATTTATTTATTTTAACAGTATCAATACTTTGTTATGAAGTTTCCAATCCATAAAACTGAATCCTAAAATAAAATAATACTCACATTGTCATTGCGTACAAGAATCTGTGGTCAGACTGAAAACGTTTCGAGATAATCCCCCTTTAAGTCAAAGCTAGATCTTAATAGGGGTTATAACACTCAAATCCTATTCCTATGCACCTCGTTTAGGGTCAATAGGGTAAGTATGCCCCCTTTACAATTATTGTTATTGTTTTATCTTCTAGTTGTAAAGGCTAGGTTAAAGTTCCGGAACCTTCCCTTAATCTTAAAGATTTTGCGAGGGATTTTGTTTACTTAGCCATAGAGTAGTATAAGAGATCTAGCTTAAATTCTAGCTTAAGAGGGTCAAACAAATATCTACAAAAATCAATCTAAGGATATATTGCAGAGTTAAATCCATTTGTGTATGCCACCGTGTGAAACTGATTGAAATATGTTGATTCGGTGTTTATGGTATGTTTAATTTGCGCAATGTAAACTTTTAAAATTTCAGCGCCAATAATAGTTAACTGAAAAGAAAACAAATTCTGAAGAAAGCCAACATTTTATTGTACATTAACTGTTTTTTTATTTTAAATTAATTTTAATTTCGATTATTGGTTTGTTGCTATCTATTTGTTTTGTAGAAAATTAAACGAGTCTATTGTTGACCCCACAAAATCATTTTTTATATATAGTGGTTTATTAATTTATTCGGATTCTAAAAATTGCTTACCTAAATCAACCAAACTGTTTACCTAAATCAACCAAACTGTTTACCTAAATCATCCAAACTGTTTACCAAAATCAACCAAACTGTTTACCAAAGTCAACCAACCTGTTTACCTAAATCAACCAAACTCTTTACCAAAGTCAACCAAACTGTTTACCAAAAACAACCAAACTGTTTACCAAAGTCAACCAAACTGTTTAAATAAATCAACCAAACTGTTTACCAAAAACAACCAAACCTTTTACCAAAGTCAACCAAAATGTTTATCAAAAATAATAAATATTTTAAATTTACACATTTGTAATCGAAATATTTTAAATAAATAATTTTTATAATTATAATTAATTAAAAATATCTTTTTAAAGGGAATATAACCTGCAAAGCAATCTTTATGGAAGACCCCTTCAATTTTTCAAATTTCGCTGTACAGTGGCGCCAAACATTTTTAAAGCGAAAGGCAAGAGCGGTCAGAGCTGCAAGCGTTGGTGTTCCACACCAAGTACCTGAGGTTATATTCCCTTTAAGTTAAGCTCTTTCTCAATATTTTGGGCCTCTTAGAAATTTCAAATACCACTCATAGCGAATTTGCTGCTTTAGTCCGAAAGAAAAAATCATTTTAAAACATCCGGATAGTTCAAAGAACTCTACTTCACTATTTTACCCTGTTATACCCTTTACAGACGAGGCTTATATACCCGGGTTTAGATCCCGTTTTTGAAACCAGAGCTTATTTAGCTATACTGAAATGTGCTATAAAAATTTAACTTTGGTTTATACTGAACCCAGTTTTATTAGCCTCGTCTGAATAGCGTATTACGTTGGCTCAATGTAGTTTTAAATGTATAACAATATTAAAATATAATTTATGTCACCTATCACTTACATTGTTAGTGAATACGCTGTTGATTGGCAATAGTGTCCTTTTCTTAAATTCGAATCCTTGATACTAATATGAAACCCTGAAATGTGCGTTTTCTAAATATAATTTATAAAATTGATGTTTCTTTACAAACTCGCGCGATACGGTCGTAATTGTTGTTTGACAAATATTAATCGTCCGCGGTTTTCATGTAAACGATGTAAGTCACGCGATATTTCGCGGGATATAAGCTGGAATAAAACTTATTTGATTAGTTTTATTAATGTTTAATTATATATTTGGTACGTTTATATTTTCCGTTCTTTACGCTATAGTTTTCAAAAATATAGAGCGGTACACAATTAAAGTTTTATCCTTATCTTGCTGAAGTTCATAAATAAAGTTTCCACCGAAGTTCTATATTGTTTGGGACTTCGTACGAAAATACAAATATATTGATCACGAAACTTTCCTTTGGGAAAACAAAGCTCTCGTCTTAAAAATAAGTTGGGAGTTATATGGAACTACAACATAAATTATCCAAGTTAATTTCAAACGTTGCACGAAATTATATTTTTGTGTCATATTACACAAACACGTTTTAAACGTCAAATTATGTTTACCAAATTAAAAAACGAAAGATTTATAATGAGTTCCATTGCCAATTTCAGGACCATAGCCGAAACGTAACATTCTTGAAAATGGCATAATTGTTTCCATAAATCGTTATTCTGAAATTTATAATAATTCGTTGTTTAAAGAACGAAACTTTGAAAGTCGCATTTTCGATCCTACAAGGTGGACTAGTAGGGCTTGGTCCACATTGAATTTATATTACATTCTTAAAAACGTTTTTTAAGAAATAATTTTGCGTGCCTGATATATTTTTGATTATATCATGAGCCTATCATAAGGTCCCCATAAGTAAAGGTCTAGCATAGAGCCCCATGTTTACGGCATTATCCATGCAAGAAGAAAAATAACGTACGACGATAGGGCAGAAGCGACATCTCTTTTTTTCAAAATTTCGACATCTAAAATATTATCTTACTTGGTAGAGCAGCCACGCTCGAGCTGATAAATTCCATGCACACAAAACGCGTCTAAATCTCAAATTTGAAAAAGAAATACCTTCAGAAACACAACTCTTATTTTTAATAGCCAGTTTTAGGTTCTGATGAATCATTTTGCAAAGATAAGTGTTAATATTAAGTTTTAAAGCGATAAAATTGTGAATAAGTCTTGGCTACGGTGTTAAGGGCTCGCGGCGGAGATTTATCCCACGTGGTTCTAAGTTTAAAAACGTTCGCGCAACCTAGCATGTATAAGATTAAAAATGGTGAATAAAGAAAAATCATACTGGATAAAATACGTTTTTTTATTAATGTTTAAGTATGTACAAATTATGAGTTCCAATTAAAGAAGTTTTTAACAAACGTAAAAGTTAAAATCTAGTTCCGATTAATAATTCGATAAGAATTCCTGGTATTCTTCGTCTTCCTCCGTCTTCCCGTTTTGGCCGAGTTCGCGGGGAGCACTTTCCTCGTCAATGACCTCTCCAGGCAATGGCAGGCCTTCTGGGTTACCCAGCCAAGGGTACGTGCGGGGACACGACGAGCAGGTCTGCATGTACCTAGTCTCCTCGACGCCATCTTGCACGAAGGTCTGGATGCAGGTTCTCGGGTTGTTGCAGGAAGTGGGTGGCCACTCGACGCAGGCGAAAGCGGGATGACTGGCGGTGTTGGCACTCGGGTTCTGGGTCCACTCCAGAGCGCGTTTAACGCTAACAAACCAGACGTCCTTGTGGGTGTCTTGGACCTGTCGTACGAACCTCATGAGCGCTTCCACTTTAGACTCGGTCTGGAACCAATTGGAGTGGAAATAGAGACCCAGAGGAGCGCGATTGGTCTTGTAATGACGGTTGAAGTTCTCCATCAAGAAGTCGAAGATGATGTCTTCGTCCGGCTAGAAGACGAACTAGTCGGCCAAGGCGCAGCTGCCTCCGAGACCGTCTTCGGAGAAGAGCATGTTGAGACGGTATTCCCAGACGCCTTCGAAAGAGCGGGTCGGGCACTTCCACCGATGCAACGGTGAGGAATTCTGTAGTCGAAGGTGTACGGCTAGACGCCGACAGTGCGGGAGGCAGGCAGGGAAGAGTAGTACTTGAGACCCATGTCTTTGATCATGGCGGCCATTTCGTTGCCTCCGTTCCTCAGAAAGGGCGACCTCATTCCGACGATGCTCTCCTTGATCAGGTTGGCGTATTTGACCAGCATGGTTCTAAGTCCTTCGAACTGTTCCTTCAACTCGTCCTTGGTAGCCGTTTCCCACCATGATTCGGGTTCACGGGAGCTAGAAAGGGACACGACAATTAAATATGGGCAAGCAAAAAATTACTAATAATTTTATTTTAAAACACCAATTAGTAGTACACGAATCATTTTAAAACTTACTAGATTCCGTTGAGTCCAATTTCGTGTCCAGCGGCGGCCATCTGTTGAATGTTGTAGTAGCTGGAGTAGCTGTGGGAGACGAAGAAGGTGAAACTAGCCGGACATCCGTTGGGATTCTTCTTGGTGATATTGAGGACGTTCTGGTAGTACTCGATGTTCTGGTAATTGAGGGCGCCATCGAAGGAGATGGTGACCATCATGGGGACGTCGTTAGGGGACACGCGACCGGGGATCTTGGTGCCGTCCCGGCTGCAGTGGCATTTGGGCAGGGAACACTGGGTCTCGTCGCAACGGGCGGCCCGCAGAGGGTCGACGGTTACGATTGGAGCTATTGAGAAGCAATTGAGGAAAACATTAAGTTATATATTTGGGAATTAAAGAAGAAAATACAACTAGTATTGAAATTGAATTAAAAGTTCCATTTAAAGATAGGAAACAATATATTTTCACGATTTTGACAATTTTACAGGGAAACATATCTTATATAAAATGGATTTAAACAATGAACAAGTAATAGTAAAGAATCGTTAGGGTAAAAAGTCGCAAAACGCTAGAAAATGTACTTACGAAGGGGCACGGGTCCGCAAGTCAGGTCCTTAGACTTGTGCATGCAGTGTTTCTTGACGTCGTCGAAGTAGAGCCCCGGAGGACAGGCTTGCGAGTACGGGTAGTTCTCGGCACACATGTAGAAGCGCCGGCAGGACTCGGGGTCGGCATACATGCCCTTGGAGCGTGGACATTTTTACGGGGCTGGCTTCAAGCTGGGAGCCGACAACACTGCCATGAAAAACGGTTAGCGTCAAAGTGAAACGCCGAACTAAACACGAGCGAAGTTACGGTCGAAAACATAGTTCGAGACTAGCTAAGCTAACATAACCGCCTACTCGGAATGGATTCAAAGTCAAAATAAATAATTTCTAAACTTACCATAACAGAGCAAGGCGCTGAGACTAAACGGCAATAGCATCTTCGTCTTCATCGTAACGAAGAGAGAGCAAGTGAAATCTTTTTCGATGGGATACGAAGGAACTATGATTAATGCAGTGGTGAGTTCCCAGCTATTTATACTCCGGACGGTAAAGCTGCGAAATATCCCCCCCCCCCCCCCCCGATCATGGCTGATACCCCAAAAGAGTTCCACCCCTCCCCTCTCATCCGGGGTACAAGGGGCGTGTTTCCCCGCTCTAGCCCATCAGCGCCGGGGTAATTTGGGCTTGCAAAGGCTGCAAACAATAAAATTGATAAGTTGGTCCGCGCTAGACAACGCGTGGAATTGAAGCTAATCGCTAATATCTAAAGCCAAACAAAACCTGCTTGATAAGTAAATTGCACTAGTGCCAATAAATTAAACTTTTTCGAATACAAATCTCCTTGTTTATTTAACGTATGATATTTTGTCTATAGAAAAACAAATATATAGCCTCAATCGGTTTTTGATAATATCAATTCAATTAATTAATTCAATTATTTGATTAAATATAGATCCCTATTTTTTATTTAATAGAAATGATTTATTTTCGGAAATTTAGTAAAGCGTTTCTATTTACTGGATTTTGAAAATATCCGGTCAATATAAAAATATGCGTAACTGAAATGGAATTATTCAAACAAATATTTGCTATTATTATGAACTTATATTAAAGCCAGTCGTTGGTTGGCTAAGACTAATATTCCTATTAGTATTACCATGAGTCTATAACTATTACATAAGTGTATTAGTTGATTGAAATAATTACTGATAGCTTAGCTATTTGTAGACTGACGTAGATTTTACCTTAGTTTCAAAAAGATATGCCCTGTAGTAAAAAAATATACGACTTTAACCTACGACTCTATGCGCGCGCTCACTATGACGACGAGGCAAAGAGCGTGCTTTCAGCCTAATAACTTTGTCCTAAGTCGACCAAAAATGAGTGGTCATTGTAAAAACTACTTTTTGTAAAATGTTTACACTAGGCAGCTATGGAACTGATATACTTATGCGAAAAATATTATTAACTTATGGTATCAGTTTTCTTTTTTTGGGCTACGATTTGCTCCTTTTCGCGTGATGTTATTTTATTTTAAGTATATTGTTGGCTCTTGAACTCTCATAGATACACGAACCGGCGCCAAAATTTGTATATTCCAATTTAAAGTATGCTATAAAAAGTACATAATTTTTTATTTTCTGAATTACATCTTGTATTATGGCTTAAGGGGAAACCAGTTGCTTACAACACGAATTATTATTGGATGTGTTTAGTTTTTCATAGAAAAATTCTATTACCATTTATTTGTTTAATTTTTTTTTTAAATTGGCAACCAACCGAGAGGTCCGGACATTTCACAAAATATCTTAGATCTTGATTTTAGGTTTAGAGAGCCATCTCTTGAACAGAACACGAAACATTTTTATTGGTAACAATATTTTAATTAGTTATTAAATACATTATTTTTATAAGTACGTAGTGTTTTGTAAATAATTTGGTTGTTTCTAATTTATATATAATTAATAGTATAAAAGGGTAAATATTATATTTTATAATATTAATACGTCGCGTATAAATTACATTACATTCATATTTTGTAGTAGAAGGAAAGTAAGGGCGAGACATCGATCCCGGGATCGGGATCGTCGGGATCGTCGGGATCCGGGATTTAAGGGTGAAATGGGGGTAAAATCGTCGAAAAGTCAATGTATTTATGATATTTCTCGCGACGTTTTTTTTTTCGTATATCAACATATTGTGTCCAGGCCAACTTGTTCATTTATCTACGCTTATCTCGAAAGATACTTGAACGTATATCTTATCAAGTTTTATCGTACGGAATAAGTTGAAATGATGTAAAAATTGATAACCTAGGCGACGCGTGCGCAGATTACCCCGGGGGACGCGGTTAATTTGAATTTAAGAGTGTTTTGACGTCATGGAATATTCGTTGTTAAAGTAGAATGGAAATATTTTTAAACTTCATTTTAATAACATTATCACGTAAGTGGTACTTAAATATGCTTGGCACTTGAACCAATCTCACGAGTATTTCTTAAAACGAATATCTCGATCGCGTTTTATCGTACGAAATAAGTGGAAATTATGTAAGTTGTATGATACTTGATAACCTAGGCAGGAAGATAGCGCGCGCGTGCGCGGAATACCTGGGAGGCGTGGATTGCGAGGGCGCGCGGTTAATTTGAATTTAAAACATGGATTCCCTCTCCGAAATAATTCATGTACCCAAAATTGGACCGCAAGTTTTTTTTCTTTTTAGGGGAATCTCCATGGGAGTTTAACATTACAATAAAGCTAATAGGTCCAGTTTGGGGTACTTTTGGTCCGAAATGGGGTACATAGGGCCGAAAATGGTGACTTTGGTCGTTTTAAGGGTACTTTTGGTCTAATTTGGTCCATTTTTGGGTACATCAGAAAAGCAGTTGGAAAAACGAAGATCATTATTTTTTTTCCACCCATCTCCAAACACCAAAAATGTATTGCTTTAATTTATTTATCGCTTCCGTAGGTATAAAATAAGATAAAAACCACTTACCTATATTTTAATTACGGTAAATTAAAAATACTTAATTAGTGTACTAAGTTACGTTTAAAAGAACCTTTTGTAACAATTCCAATATGTAAATATAGGTAAAAGGATTGAAAAAATACTTAAAGTAAGTGGTTTTACTGATAAACTCTAAAGGAATTTAACTTTGAAGGGTATCTTAGATTAAGGTTTTTAATTTTATACAAGTTGAAAACGTATTAAGAGTCCTTCAAAGTACTATAAAAGGATTTTATTTACGAACTAAATTCATATTTTCTTCAAACTTTCAATTCGCTTTTATTACTATTTAAATACGGTAAAATATAATTCTTATACACAAATATAGTCAGAAAGATACTATAAAACACTAAAATTAAAATTAAATTAAATTTGTGTGGATAAGATTTGTAAATATCATTTTGAAACTAATAACTTTCATGTGAGCTCTGTTATTGAGATTGTTATTCCAATAAAGCAATTCTTTGGGTAGTGGGGAGGTTTTCCGGGAATTTTCCCGCATACGAGTGCGTTTACCGCGTATATTTCCGTAGTTTTTCCGCGAATGAGCACGTTTTTCGACACACCAGCGCGTTTTCCGCGTAGTTTTCCGAATTGGGGATCTTGTTTCTTGGTATGTTGATGAAAACTGAGAAAAATTTGGGATATACTGATAAAATATTACTCTTATTGACGGGAATTCTCGTCACTGCTTATCGAATGTATAACACCTTTTAAGGAAAATAAATTTTTGAGACAAGGCTGCCATCTATAGAAGCGTTTTACAGTTCATTGAAAAATCTAATTTTTTTTAAATCATCATCTCGTTCGTAATTGCCTTTCTATCTCTTCAATTTTAAAAGTATATCCTAATTAATTCTATATTTTTAACATTAACAAGTCTCCAAATTATACCAACTTTTAACCAATTTTCCCCAATTGTACTAATTTTTAACAGAATTTCCTAAATTATTCTAATTTTTAAAATAAGCCAACTTAATTTCAAAACTATTGTCTATTTATGAAAATTGAGTTTTGTACGTATTTGGAATCGTTTCATTTTTATCCCTAAAATGGGTGATTTGTACGAAATTTATATTATATTTATTGGCTTTACGATATTTCAAGTTAATTTATAAAATTTATAAATGAGTTTAATTAAATTAATAATTAAGTTTCGTTCGTATATTGAATCGGTATTTATTTCTAATAATTTTTTAACCTAGATTAATTTTTTTTTATCCCCCACACTCTCGATCCAGCTCCCTACTATACGTGCCCATTTATAAAATCAAAATTGAACCGTCATGAATAATCCATATAAACGTAAAAGACGCGGGCGTCTTGAAGTTTAAGTTTCGTTTTCACTGAAATAGAAACAACAAGAGGAAAGGGTCTTTCTGGTGACCTAACTTTTAACATTGCTGGACGTTTTATATTTATTGTGTTCTGTTACTTATAGTCATATGGATTTCCATTCATTCGAGGAAGTTAGTGAAATAGTGGAAGTGTATAATAGGACGTGGTTAGATATGCAAGAAATAAAAGAGCATTTGGACGAAATGGAAAAGCATTTAAAAAAGTGGGTATTGAAGTTAGAAGAAGCTTGTCAAAGGGAAATTGTACTGAGAAATAAAGTTAAAGATATAAAACCAAATACAATTGGATTGAAAATATTGCAAGATAGTTGGAAGGGAGCAGAGAAGTAAAGGTAATAATATTGTATGTCATTGATTGGCTTAAGACCTGTTATATAAAATATAAAATAAATTATGAAATAAAATAAAATATAAAATAAAATATGAAATAAAATAAAATATAACATAAAATGAAATAAAATGAAAAATATAAAAATATTAATATATTAAAATTACTAATTTTTAACAGAATTTCCTAAATTATTCTAATTTTTGCCATAAGCCAACTTAATTTTAAAACTATTGTCTATTTACGAAAATTGAGTTTTGTGGATATTTTGAATAGTTTCATTTTTATCCCTGGTTAAAAGTTATTATAATTGGGGATATTTTGTTAAAAGTTAGTATAACTTGTGAGATTCTTTTAAAAAAAAACTGCATAGTTTTGGTTATTTTCAAACAAAAATAGAAAATTAAAGCCTGCTTTTTTATTTTGGATACCTCGGAGCTTAATAACAACGCTAATCACTTGCATCTTGTAAAAAACAGTAACCTGAGATTAGAATTAAAATTTGCTAAACCGTTACCGGAGCCGATTTCCATTCTAATTTACGCTGAGTTTCTTTAAGTATTTTTTCAATCCTTATACCTTTATTTACATATTGGAATTGTTACAAAAGGTTCTTTTAAACGTAACTTAGTACATTAATTTATTTTGGAAGTTCAAAACGTATTAAGAGCCCTTCAAAGTACTATAAAAGGATTTAATTTACAAACTAAATTAATATTTTCTTCAAACTTTCAATTCGTTATAATTTGAATTTAAATGAAAACATCATGGATTATAGGTGCGTAATCTACTATTAGACCGAACGGATTAAAAAATACTTAAAGTAAGTGGTTTTACTGATAAACTCTAAAGGAATTTAACTTTAAAGGGTATCTTAGATTATTGTTTTTAATTTTATTCAAGTTCAAAACGTATAAAGAGTCCTTCAAAGTACTTTAAAAGGATTTTATTTACGTACTAAATCCATATTTATTTTTCAAACTTAGAAGTTAGTTTGTATGAAATACTTACTAATACCTGAAAAATGGACTTTAGAGTGGATAAGATTTGTAAATATCATTTGAAACTAATAATTTTCACGCTTTATTTAAGTCAAGCAATTACATTTTTAAAAATTAAAGAAGTTAAACAATATATCAAGGTATTACACTCAGGTAAAAAAAAATAGTTGCTTTATGTTATTTTATTTCTTTCTTAATTACAGTGATGCTTAAAAGCAAACCTCAAATCTAGAAAACCAAGTTTTTTTAACAAGGGATAAATTTATTTAAATAGATGATTTGATGACATCTAACGGCGGCAATGGAAAATAATAAACGAAATACTAAAAGTATCATGTGTTATTAAAATTTTAATTGCTATATTATATTTATGGTATGTACTTGAACCCATTATGGTATTTGAAATAGCTTAATATATGAAGAAAGTAAACATATTTCTTAAAGCATAGAAAGCGTTATTATTTTTATAATTTATTAATTAACTATTAATATGGTTACATTATTTACATAGGGTTCTTAGTTAAAAAGATCCAAGTACCTTTAAAGCTCACCAATACATAAATGTAATATTTAGTTGCATAATGTTATCGGTATTTATATTATCAATAAACACAAAAATACAAAACCTGATACATTAAATTATGCATTTGTACTTTAAACAATACCTGCATTTGAAATTATATAGCATAAAAACCCACAGCTTATAAATAAAATTACATCAAGGTTTTCAAATCAGTATTATCAGTTAAAAGAATTAAATTATTTGCATTGTGTTTTATATTCTTCAATTGTGTTGAAATCCATAGGGTAATAAGGATCAAAACGCGATAATATAAAAAGTTCTGCAAAACTAATCCTTTATCGAAAAGTCATTTTAGTATTGTTGCTATTACAGTATGAACAAAACGATAACCAAAACTAAATTCTATTCCCCATTTTTCTTTCTTATGGTGAAGGACGAGGTTTTTCTTGTAGCATTTACGGATGGAGGTTCAAAAGAAATCTGGAAAATTCGTTCGCTATGTCATTTTCTGTTCAGCTGTAGAACGAATAATCGTAATATTATCATTTCAGGGTAATTAAAGCCAATTTAAGCTGTACCACACGATCTTCGCTCCGATAAACGAAGGTATGCTCTATCCAAATGCATACAGATGGAAATTACATTTAAAAAAAAATTAGATACGCAGACAGAATAATATAGGCACGCTGCTTAAATCGTTTATAATATTTGATAAAAAGTACACTGGTTGTTTGCGAAAACATCTGCCACCTTTAATTACTATAAATATTATTTATTAAACAGATATTAAAAACATTATTATTTATTTTAATTTTCTATTCAGAACTGTTTTATATACAACTTACTTATCTCTTAATCATAGTTTCATACCTTTGGAAAAATTATAAATATTGTAAATTTGTGCAGAAATTATCTCCAAATGGCTATGGACAGATTAATTTACAAACTAAATTAATATTTTCTTCAATAAATTAACTTGAAATATCGTAAAGCCGATAAAAATAATATAAATTTATTACAAATCGCCCATTTTAGAGATAAAAATGAAACGATTCAAAATATCTACAAAACTTAATTTTCATAAATAGACAATAGTTTTAAAATTAAATTGGCTTATGGTAAAAAATAGAATAAATTAGGAAATTCTGTTAAAAATTAGTAATTTTAATATTTTAATATTTTTTTATATTTTATTTCATTTTATTTTATTTTATTTCATTTTATTTTATATTTTATTTTATTTCATATTTTATTTTATATTTTATTTTATATTTTATTTTATTTCATATTTTATTTTATATTTTATTTAACAGGTCTTAAGCCAATCAATGACATACAATATTATTACCTTTACTTCTCTGCTCCCTTCCAACTATCTTGCAATATTTTCAATCCAATTGTATTTGTTTTTATATCTTTAACTTTATTTCTCAGTACAATTTCCCTTTGACAAGCTTCTTCTAACTTCAATTCCTACTTTTTTAAATGCTTTTTTATTTCGTCCAAATGCTCTTTTATTTCTTGCATATCTAACCACGTCCTATTATACTCTTCCACTATTTCACTAACTTCCTCGAATGAATGGAAATCCATATGACTATAAGTAACAGAACACAATAAATATAAAACGTCAAGCAATGTTAAAAGTTAGGTCACCAGAAAGACCCTTTCCTCTTGTTGTTTCTATTTCAGTGGAAACGAAACTTGGACTTCAAGACGCCCGCGTCTTTTACGTTTATATGGATTATTCATGACGGTTCAATTTTGATTTTATAAATGGACACGTCCCCAGTAGCACACGAAATCCAATTTTTGGTCGGGTCGGGGTCGGGCAGTTGGGCAGGCGTCGGAGTCGGATTCTGTACGTCACGCCGACTCAATACCGACTACTACTTTAACTATAATTTTCAATCGCGATCGGGCCGACGGTATCTTACGAGCGTTGTGTAAACATAAATTTTCATAATACTCAAATTTGCAACTGAGTAAAATACAAATAAAATCGTGGTTGGGCCAACGTCGGCAAAGTGGAGAAACTCCTTTGCTTCACGCGATAAATCTATGGAACTAGTATGCCAGTTTGGCCTGAATAATCATTAATTTGGCTAGAGTATAATTCCTTTTTTAGTGTTTTTTTTAAAGTTATGCCAAACAGTAAAATGCATATTATTAAAACATTGATATTATTTGATCTTGTCTAACTATTATGTCTTTCTCAAAATTAATTTAAATAGTTGTTTTCTTTAGTTATATTGCCTTTTATTTGGCGGTTTTTGAACTACAGCAACCTTTGCTTGCCCGGTCACGGCCAACTTTGATTGTCGCTCGCTGTCGCGCCATCGAGCGACAATCAAAGTTGGCCGTGGTCCGGTAAAACTGTGAAAAAAAACCGTTAAGAGTCTTAGAGATAAAAATTGAATCAAGTAGTCAATCAGCACGAGGGAGTCAGGGGGATTATATCATCTATTTTAGTCGGTTTTATTAATAATATCGACTTGGATTCATATTCCTAAAGGTATTTAATATCTTCTTAAACAATAATTGTGTGTGAAATTCATTTATCACGATGATTAGAAGATTAAATAATATTAAGTTCCAAGCGTGTTAAGCATAAGCCTACTCTTCGGTAGTACCGCCAATATTTAAGCCTTAGTCATAATGGAGGAATAACAGCAAAAGTCGCCTTACAAATATGAACAGGATAAATTAAAACTATTATTGTCCATAGAATCGGTATAATGTTACTAAATTTAAATAGAAGACATACGCATGGAAGTCTATTTCAAAGTTTAATTAAAAAAATTACAAATCTTCTAAAATATTTTACAGTAGCTTTCGAGCTCGAAGCGCTTTTACAAACTGATCAGTAAATAAAGAGCTTCGAGCTCGAAAGGAAAGCTACTGTAAAATATTTAAAAAGATTTGTTAAACATTTTTATTAAAATTTTAAACATAATTCCACGCGTATGTCTTCTATTTCAATTTAGGAACATGAACAGGTTATTCTGAGAGGCAAAGGCTAAGACAAAAAAATTCTTAAGTGTTATGGCTGACAAACACATAGCTGTAGAGAGTGGTGACTCTGATGAAAGGGATTTATATGAGGCTGGTCAATTGAATGCTAAGTAGTTATAAGAAGAGTTGATGATGCGGAAGGTGTGGATTCACCTCGCTTAGTAGATGTGGGAGGTAAAATGGTAGGTGTGATATGAATGCCAATTTGAAAGGGCTGTTGTGGATGACTCTGTTTTTCCTGGTGTTAAACTGGACTTAGTTTCTTCTGACTTGCCTAATATTCCAATAAAAAGTACTGAAAATTTTAAATACTGATGGGTAGCTTTTGGAGGATGAAACCTAGAATGGAAGCTGTGAGTTGTCCAAGCTTTTTACTCAAGACAGGGTGATAGAGAGAGGCTAGCTGATTGTTGTTATGCTCATTTATCTTTTTTTTTTGCTTAAACTGTTTTTCACTTTATCTGTTAAATTGTGAGACTAGCATAGGTCACTGTACTAATTTATAGTTCTAATTAAATTTAGATTTCATTATTTTAAAACAAATAAACAAGTTTGTAAGGTGGGGAACCAAAAATTTTAAGGACTCAACAAGAGCAATAATGAGAAAGCGCCTTTCTCGTGAGATTTCTCTTTCTGGCAATTGGAAGGGTGCTAATGGCAAAGTTGCATTCGAAGATCTGAAGCTGAAGTGTGTAATAATAGATATGATTGATTTTACCAGACTTTTATCATTTCAACAAAGTGACTTCAGTTATTTATTCGTAGATGCTGTTTAAGTTAGCGCAAACCTGAAAGTTGTGAAGGAAATAGAGGTTGGAAATACTATCAAAACATGGTTAAACCTGCAAAGGACAGACAAAAGTGGTCGTCAAAGAAGAAGTTGCATACAACACTATTGCAAATGGCAAAGATAAAGTGGAAACAAGTGAATGAAAAAAAAACATTTTCAGTATTTTAGTACGGTTAATACAGCTTAATATTGAAAGATAAAACATTTTGTTATAATAATATAGTACCCTGAACCTGGGAGAGCTTTTAGTTTTTTTGTAAAAAATTTATTTACTGTGATAAATAGTGGCCTAAAAGTTTACAAGGCTGATAAAATTATGCCTTAGCATTTTGTGATACGTATATTTTATATAAGAGTTTCTAAGATGTGGTTTGTAAAATTTATCGCGGATTCGTTTCGGTTTTTAAAGTTTCTTAATTTTTCATTGTTTTGAAATATCCAGACGTTTTATGAAGAGCATATTTTGTGATAAAATTAGTGCCGAATATGAATGTGGCCCCCAAAACCACATTGCCCAGACGATTTCATTTATATTATTTTTTTATTTTCAATATTAATCTTAGAAAACATTTTTTTGATGAGCTTTATAAAAACGATAATAAACTCATTTTATCTCTGAACTATTTTTTTCTTTATGACTTTATAAAACAAGCCTATATAATTTTGTGTATAATTGGTCGGCAAGTCGGTAGGGCCGACTGATAAACAAGATGGATGAATAATGGTAGGGCCGACTGATAAGCACGATGAATGAATGATGGTAGGGCCGACTGAGATACAGTTGTGAATTAAGAGTTGGCGGGCTAACATTTATTGGGGTGGGCCACCTGTCCAAAAATTAGTCGGGCCGACAACGACAAAATGACTCGAGGCCGACCTAAAACCGTGCAGTCGGCCGATGGTGACATTTGGACTGGGTAGCCGACCCTTTTTAGACGACGTCGGCCCGACCAAAATTTGGTACTGGGGGTATAGTAGGGAGCTGGATCGAGAGTGTGGGGGATAAAAAATGAATCTAGGTGAAAAAATTATTTGAAATAAATACCGATTCAATATACGAACGTAACTTAATTATTAATTTAATTAAACTCATTTATAAATTTTATAAATTAACTTGAAATATCGTAAAGCCAATAAAAATAATATAAATTTCCTACAAATCGCCCATTTTAGGGATAAAAATGAAACGATTCCAAATACGTACAAAACTCAATTTTCATAAATAGACAATAGTTTTGAAATAAAGTTGGCTTATGGTAAAATTAGAATAATTTAGGAAATTCTGTTAAAAATTAGTACAATTGGGGAAAATTGGTTAAAAGTTGGTATAATTTGGAGACTTGTTAATGTTAAAAATATAGAATTAATTAGGATACTTTTAAAATTGAAGAGATAGAAAGGCAATTACGAACGAGATGATGATTTAAAAAAAAATAGATTTTTAAATGAACGGTAAAACGCTTCTATAGATGGCAGCCTTGTCTCAAAAATTTATTTTCCTTAAAAGGTGTTATACATTCGATAAGCCGTCAATAAGAGTAATATTTTATCAGTATATCCCAAATTTTTCTCAGTTTTCATCAACATACCAAGAAACAAGATCCCCAATTCGGAAAACTACGCGGAAAACGCGCTGGTGTGTCGAAAAACGTGCTCATTCGCGGAAAAACTACGCGGAAAACGCCCTTATACGGAAATATACGCGGTAAACGCACTCGTATGCGGGAAAATTCCCGGAAAACCTCCCCACTACCCAAAGAATTGCTTTATTGGAATAACAATCTCAATAACAGAGCTCACATGAAAGTTATTAGTTTCAAAATGATATTTACAAATCTTATCCACACAAATTTAATTTAATTTTAATTTTAGTGTTTTATAGTATCTTTCTGACTATATTTGTGTATAAGAATTATATTTTACCGTATTTAAATAGTAATAAAAGCGAATTGAAAGTTTGAAGAAAATATGAATTTAGTTCGTAAATAAAATCCTTTTATAGTACTTTGAAGGACTCTTAATACGTTTTCAACTTGAATAAAATTAAAAACAATAATCTAAGATACCCTTCAAAGTTAAATTCCTTTAGAGTTTATCAGTAAAACCACTTACTTTAAGTATTTTTTCAATCCTTTTACCTATATTTACATATTGGAATTGTTACAAAAGGTTCTTTTAAACGTAACTTAGTACACTAATTAAGTATTTTTAATTTACCGTAATTAAAATATAGGTAAGTGGTTTTTATCTTATTTTATACCTACGGAAGCGATAAATAAATTAAAGCCATAAATTTTTGGAGTTTGGAGATGGGTGGAAAAAAAATAAGGCTCTTCGTTTTTCCAACTGCTTTTCTGATGTACCCAAAAATGGACCAAATTAGACCAAAAGTACCCTTAAAACGACCAAAGTCACCATTTTCGGCCCTATGTACCCCATTTCGGACCTAAAGTACCCCAAACTGGACCTATTAGCTTTATTGCAATGTTAAACTCCCATGGAGATTCCCCTAAAAAGAAAAAAAACTTGCGGTCCAATTTTGGGTACATGAATTATTTCGGAGAGGGAATCCATGTTTTAAATTCAAATTAACCGCGCGCCCGGGCAATCCGCGCCTCCCAGGTAAACCGCGCACGCGCGCGCTATCTTCCTGCCTAGGTTATCAAGTATCATACAACTTACATAAGTTACACTTATTTCGTACGATAAAACGCGATCGAGATATTCGTTTTAAGAAATACTCGTGAGATTGGTTCAAGTGCCAAGCATATTTAAGTACCACTTACGTGATAATGTTATTAAAATGAAGTTTAAAAATATTTCCATTCTACTTTAACAACGAATATTCCATGACGTCAAAACACTCTTAAATTCAAATTAACCGCGTCCCCCGGGGTAATCTGCGCACGCGTCGCCTAGGTTATCAATTTTTACATCATTTCAACTTATTCCGTACGATAAAACTTGATAAGCGTAGATAAATGAACAAGTTGGCCTGGACACAATATGTTGATATACGAAAAAACAAATCGTCGCGAGAAATATCATAAATACATTGACTTTTCGACGATTTTACCCCCATTTCACCCTTAAATCCCGGATCCCGACGATCCCGATCCCGGGATCGATGTCTCGCCCTTACTTTCCTTCTACTTTTTGTAGTTTGTAACGTAACTTTTACACGCACCCTTCTATTCGCAATAAAGGGTTGATCGCACCATGGCTAACGTACCTATTCTTCCGTTACAGAAAAATCTTTTTGCACTTTAAAAAAAAAACACATTTTGCCATTCAATTTAGCTCATAATAACAAAAGCTTTCACAATGAGAGGAGCGGTGCCCATCACTGGGATGGACGATGCACCCTTTTTGTGGTTTGTTCTTTATTTTTCGCAAATTAAGTAGGATTCGTTCCGTCACTGGTGAACCGCGCTTCGTTTTATACTTGATCCAGCGCATCGCGGTCGCCGTTCAACGCGGTAATGCCGCTTCGCTGTTGCACACCTTCCCGCCGGGTGCTTCCCTGGAAGACTATTTGGTCCACCTCTAGTTTTTTTTTTCTTTCTTTTTTTTTGTAGCTTTTAATTAAATAAATATATTAGGCTGTTAATATTGGTGCATATCACAACAAAGTCTTCCCACCATACACTCCAAGGGTAATTGAGAATAGAACAGTCTTAAAAACCCAATCAAAAATTAATAACTCAAATAATGGATACAACGGTACGGTTTGTTCTTTCATGTTAGGAATTCAAACGTAGATTGATGGAAGTAGCGTTAAATTCAGTCGAGGTGCAAAAGAGCCTGCTAGTAGTCTCCAGCGCTTCTTTAGTTCTCGAAGCTCTCATCAGGCGTCACTGTTTCTACTATTAAACATCATTCCCTCCCCAAAGTCTGCTTACACGTGATACGACTTCTTTTTTAACGAAATTAATACCAATTACTTTTGGGATAACTACTATGTCAGGATTGGTAGTTTTTATCAGATTCAAATTCCCAGTCTTATCCAAATTTTCAGTAAATTCACTTTGTGCCAAAACGTTTGTTTTAAACCTGTATTTTAGTTAAGGTTTTCTATTTGCAACCGAAATTAAATTCCCTGGTTTTTAGAAATGTGGATCCAGGTTTTACGCGTATTGTGACAGCCCTGTATGTTAAGAAGATTCGCGGGCTCAAATAATAAGCTCTTTTCCTCGCTAAACCGTGAAATCAACCTAAAATAAACGTGCTGATGACCTTTTCACAATCCCCCTCTTGCATTTGGCCATAATGACTCTTAAATCATCATAGAATGACAACCTGTCCAAAGTTTTGTTTTGAAAGAATTTTTTTTATATTTTAATGAACTTCAGTTACATCAGGAGACATGGCTAGGAGTTGACAGCGGTTGCCGCGGTGAATGGACCCCGGCGTCGTGAACACAAAAACCCGTTTTTCCCAATAATTCTCGCTTTCTACCCACCCCGCGAATTTTCTCTCTGGCGTTTTATTTTTTTCTCGGCCGTCGCGAGAAAAAAACCCTTATCGCGGGCTCACGCTGAGGCGGCTCTACAACCCAGTCAGAACTTGTTTTTTCTTCAGTGGTAGTTCCCACAATCCTCGCTAGAGAGCGTCACTAAAATATTTCATCTTGGGTCCGTCTCCGAGACTGGAGATACCACGGTTTGGGGGGGGGGGGTAAAAGTTAGAGAACGGAAAGACACGTTTTTCGTTAACAGCGCGCGTTGGGAAAAGCGCCCGGCTGTGAACTCATAGTCATCTCTCCTGGTTACATTTATAGACAAAGCCGTGATAAACAAATTGACTTTGGAATAAATGAATTAAGTTTCGTTCCATTTGATTTAGTTTTGTAGTAGAAATGCGCCAGTGCTTAAACGACATCCCATAATTTCGTTTGGATTATGTAACACGGTTTAAGAAGAAACAGTTAATTCATTTGACACTGTTACACAGCTCCCACCATTAAATTCTAATGAAAAAGTCTTTGGAATTTTACTTTTGTTTTCGTGCTAAAAAATTATGCCTTAGAAATAGTTTTGTACGAAGTGTCCGGAGCAATAACGCTAAGAATATTTTTGAAAAAACAAAAAATATTTTAATTTATTTTTCATTTTACTTAAAACAGCGGTGGGCAGCCAAGGAAAAAGCCTAAAAATAAGTATTTTGGTTTTACTTTTTAAAAATAACAGAGTAAACACTAAGGAACATTTTTTTTAAAGGAAAGTAAAAAGAATGTAAAAAGAAGGTTTAGAAACATTTAGGATTAACGACGCTGGGTCCGGATTCGTCGTACTCTGGCTTAGAAATCCACATCTGTTGGAAAGTGGACAACGACGATAGTATGGATCATCCGATCGAGACCGAGTATTTCCTCTCGGGTGGCGCAATGATCTTTATTTTCATGGTGCTCGGAGCTAGAGCCGTGATTTCCTTTTGAATCCGATCGGCGATTCCGGGGTACATGGTGGTTCCTCCGTAGAGGACGGTGTTAGCGTACAAGTCCTTACGAATATCGACGTCGGACTTCATGATCGAGTTGTAAGTGGTTTCGTGGATGCCGCATCACTCCATACCCAAGAAAGATGGCTGGAATAGCGCTTCCGGGCAACGGAACCTTTCGGTGCCGATGGTGATGACTTGCCCGTCGGGTAACTCGTCCGATTTCTCCAACAACGGGGATGGGGCCGCGGCGGCCATTTCCTAGTAGAGCTTCTCTTTGATCACTGAGGGAAATTTCTGTACTTTCTACAGAGTTTTTGTACAGTATTAATGTGTGCGAAATTTTTGCAGTACGTTTCTGTAAGCAAGTAAAACAGTTCAGTCATTTTATTTTTGTAAAATATCCTTATGTATATTTTAGTTACAGAACTGTTATTTGTACTAAGAACTGTAGAGATTACAGAACTATTTCTGTAATCCATGATCAACGATTTTGGCTGTCAAAATGACCAAATATGTTTATTTGTGGCACTGTAATTTTCACCAAAATTACAGATCTCGTCTTGTAATTTGCTACAATTATTTAATGTAAGTTTAATAGTTGTAATAGCAATATTTTATATATAGAAACGAAATTTTCAAAATTTCTGCGGTTATTACCATAAGCCTATGATAGCCACTCTCCTAACGGAACGCGCCTCTTGCGACTGCGATAAAGCTCAGCTCCTATATCTGTCGTTTCAATGGAATCCAGGGCCTGGCTGAACGCGCTTCCTTCTCCGTCTCTGGGTACTCATCTCGACGATGATTCTTTTAGAATCGCCATCGATCTTCGCTTGGGTGCCCATATCTGCGTTCCGCGCATCCGCAACTGTGGTGCCCATGTCGACTCGTTCGGGACCCATGGTTAAGTTGCAAAAAAGCACTGGTCATCTGTCCCGCCACGCCGCCGTCAACGAAATCGTACGGCGCGCTCTCGTGACATGTCCGCCTATGTGCCCTCCGTCCTCGAGCCCCCGCAATTTGTCGAGGGACGACGGCGAACGCCCAGATGGCATGACCCTTGTCCCTTGGTCCGGTGGTAAATCCTTAGTATGGGATTTCAAATGCTTCGACCCCATAGCGCCTTCGCATTTGGCATCGTCTTCTACAGCCCCTCTCTGGGCTGCCATCCAGGCTGAATTGAAGAAAAACGCCAAATATATGTGGGCCTCGGTCATAGCTTCCAGTTCTGTGCTTTGGCTGTTGAAACTCTTGGCTTGGCCCTGTAACACGCGACTGGCCGGAAAATTCGCGAAGTAACCGGGTAGCGTCGTTCCGTGGAATACATCAGCCAACGCATAGCCATTGCCGTGCAGCGGGGCAACGCGGCCGCCGTCTTGAACACGTTCCCAGCAGGCTTCTCTATTGATGAATTTCTTTACAAACTCCACTAATTTTTACTGTTTCATTTTTGTAAACCAATTTTTTTTAAATAAATTAAAAAGTTAATTCTTGATTGTAGGCTTACTTATGTAACATTCATGCTACAGAGAAATAAACCCTATAGCAGATTAGGTGAAATCCAACACCAAAGATTTGCCACCTTAGCAAACGAAGCCTTTGTCATCCGTCAGGTCGTTTATCGTCGTCGCAGAAGGGCACGATTTAAAACGTCACTCATGGCAGCATGACTGTGTCGTGTTATGACGCGACAAGCGACTCTCACCTCTTTTTACCTCTCCGAGGGGACTTTGTACCCTAGGAGGGGTTATACAACCACCGTGTCTGTCTGTGGGTCTGTCTGTCAGGCCTGCGAACGCGTTCGCATTTTCGGGGCAAAGGGTAATCACTGCGTACCCAGTTTCTTAGAATCAGGGAAAAGGTTTTTCCAAAAGCGCCCTCTTTTTGTCATTGGGTGTAGTAAAATTTTTTAATCGGCCGGGATTTGAACCCGAGCCCTCTTGCACGACAGGTGAGCGTTCTACCGCAGAACCACGGATACAGTTACGCTTCACTGAAAATTAAAAACTCTTCCGAGGAGAGGTATATTTTGGCTTGCCAACTTGCTTTTTCTCTACTCTAGACTGTGAGTAGACGAATTAGCAGACGGAAGTCCAGTAGTTTAGCGAACATCTCGCGTTGGCCGCTGGAAGGTTCTATGGTAACCGAATGTCTCATTTTTACTTCTCCTAGGCGGGGTTACACAATCACCTTGTCTGTCTGTCTGTATCCGTGTAAAGATTAATCATTGCGTACGCAGTTTCTCGAAATTTCTGCGTTCAACCACCGTGTGATTGATTTGCGGTTGGGTTTGGTTTGGATGTTTTTTTTTCGTCAACGCTCACCGTCGCGACAGTTTTAATTCAGTTTGATTGGATATTTCGTTATTGCAATGTTTATGTGTAGGTTGTGAATGTTGCGTTCGAGTTATGAGTTTGTGTTATGATTGTAGTGGATGTTGAGTTTGTTGTGTTTGTGTTATTTATTATTATTATTATTCGTGTTATGAGGGTTATGGGTGTTGAGTTTGTTGTGTTTTCTCGCCAACTTCTTCTTAATGACTTTGGGACGGACCGAGTGCTGAGTGTTATGCAACCACTACCCCTGTAGCACAAAACAGTCGGGCCGACGTCGACTAGGCAGAGTCGCATAGTCGGTTAAGTGTCGAGCTGTCAACTCCGATTCAATGTCGGGAGTCTCCTGGAAAAACAGTCGAAATGTCCTACCTGAATTGCAGTCGGCCGACTGTTTATAGTGTGCTTTTTGCCAACCGCCGAAAGTGTGGCCTACCGACATCCTTATGTCTAGTTAATTACCTAAAAATAGTCCTATTAACCGACACCTTTTTGTTGGCCTATTCAGAGTCGGTCATTATAACTCCCCCCCCCCCTCTTCTCCAATACCAATTCAAGAATGATACAGAATTTTTATACTAAAAAGTTGTTTATTTTTGTAATAAAATGTTTTGACAAAAATTTAATTATACTCTATTTGAAGTATTTATTTATCTGAAACTTCAGGTAGTGAAGTCTGGAAACAGTTAACAAACATTTCTGCAATTTTCCAAAGTTGACAGTTTTTTTCCAGACTACCTGGTTTAAGCCCTAAAATAGGGTAAGCTGAGAAGAAATAATTCACTTTGATTTATTTTAAATTGTAGAAATATATACCTTTGGTAAATTATTGATATATCTAAGTCAATATTTTTGGGTGACAAATCGAATATAAATTATAACTTGTTTCCCATTTTTATACTCATTTTTACAATTAACTAAAACATTATCACAATTACACAAGGTATGATTGTGTTTACAACTTGTTATAAAAATATGTTGAAAGATTATTTCTGATTAATTTATCAGATATACATTGAAAAAATCTTAAGGTTTTTTGAACAGTATGACTAGTGAGTATCAAACAAATATATTAAACAGTTTTTTTAAAGTCTCTCCGCTCTTCATCCGTCTCGGTCCATTTTGTCTATCACTGTCATGGAACTGGCAAGGGCCAGCTTGACACTCATTAGCATTCGTTCCAACCGCAATATTATCCTGCAAAGCATTATTGATAAACTCATTTGTTATTCTTCTTTTTTGTCTAGAGAAAATGTCATCTATAGCCTTGTAAGCCTTTCGCTTTCCCGCCATAACTAAGCCTTAGCTAACGTAGAACTACTTAAATTTTATAATTTTAATAAAAATTACCCTTCTTTTTCTTCCTTTCAAGTTTCCTTCCGGCTAGGTAGCGGTTTATGACAACTAAAATCACGGAAACTTTAAGAATTCTACTTTATATACGACAAACCACAATAAATTATCAAACACTAACCAAAATGAATCCCATCCGCCGATCCGAACATGCACTTCTGTTTAAATTCTCTCTGGCGTCACTGTAGGTGGCATGGTTGTCGCAATTTTTTTTAAATTTAAACGGTTTAAATAAAAAGAAATTATTATTATTATCATAAATACTTTACACATTTTTTAAGTTTCATATGAAGTTAAATGCATTTAAGACTATCGTTCAAAATATTTTATTTAGATGACTCTGCATGATTTCCGGGAAAATTTAAATGGGTATTTTTGCCGGCTAAAAAATGGATAGTCGAATCACTAGTATATTGGAAGTTGTACTATATAAAAAAACGGACGTCATAAACTACGTAACCGACTCAAGGCCGACTGCATTTCTTGAACAATTTGAAACAGTCGGTTTTGCCGACTTAATTTCGGAATCTTTCTAAAAATTAAATAATCGTTAATTTTCCGACTCTAATCAGTATTCTGTTTCGAAGTAATTTTAATAGTCGCAATCTCGACTACATTTTTCAAAAAAAATCATATCGTCGGCTAAGAGTCGAAATGCCGACTGCGACTCCAAAACGACTGTTAGACCCCTAACCGACTCGTTTTCGGAGGCATTGTGCTACAGGGGTAAACGTACAATGGCAGGGGTCCACCAATTGTACACGGTATTCGTCTTGGTATCAATATGCGATTTATTGGCGCCGGCCGGGAATCGAAACTGGGTCTGCCTCGTGCAAGAGATTTACTCTAACCACTCAGCCACCAAGGCTTGTCAAGTTACGGTGTTTTTCTAAACAGCTTTGGCGAAAGTCCTTTACGAAGTTATAACGTTAGGTACTATAATTTATTTTACATCATTTTAAATATTTATAAATTATATTAATCTTATATTTAATTAAATGTTTATAAATTATATTAATCTTATATTTAATTAAATATTTATAAATTATATTAACCTTATATTTAATTAAATATTTATAAATTATATTAATCTTATATTTAATTAAATATTTATAAATTATATTAATTTTATATTTAATTAAATATTTTAGTATTTTAATGTAAAATTTGATCGTGATCTGGAATTGAACTCGGGTCGCATTGTTACATTGCGGATAGTTCACCGCCGAGCCATTGGCTTAATTAAGGAACATATTAAAGTAAAGGAACCATTATCATAAGGCGGTTTTTTTACTAAACGGATTAATACAATCTGTATATATTGTTTATTTAACTTTGTTTTTTAATTTTTGTGAACTTGTTAAAGTCTAAATATTTTACGTATGAAAATTTAAATGTCCAATTTTGTTTTAGCGCAGTCAGCAGATAAAATGGTTAAATGGTAGAACCCGTTAGTTTTTTGTAATTTATTTCGTTTTTTCAGTCTTTTTTAGTTTTCAAGGGTAATAGTTCATTTATGAAGAAAATATCGAGTTGTTTACATAGTGGTCTGGGTTTTTAACTGGGTCGTAATTACTTCGTAATTTATTTTAAACGTTTTCTCGACTGTTTAAGATATTTAATGCAGTTCATCAATTGGGTTCGTTTGTTTTATTTATAAAGAGCCCTAACTATTCTGTCTGCGGTCATTTATTATTTAGTCAAGGGGCTTTCTGTACTTTGTGAATGGTAAGTTTTTCGCTTCTTGTTAATTCATTTTTTATTGGTGTGGATATTTGGACATCTACGATTCCTAATGCCGTCATTGATTTCCTGGGTGTGCGAGTCATTATATGATATTGGAAATTGGATGTATTGGTCTTTTTCATGCGGCATGTGTCATAACGTCAACAGGAAGTCTACGAGTCGTCCACTACCAGATGTCGAATATATTGCTATTCTACGGTATCTTCATCAAGGGCGAGTGTTGAAATAAAATGAGCGTGAAATATGCGGCAAGTATGTCGTAAGCGAGGAAAATACAAATACCCTCTGTAGATATTTATTTCATTAAAATTTGCTTCTTATTATATTTAAATGATAAACTTGTTCTGTAAATAGGGTTAAATTCAATTGTGCATTGTTTTAGTACGTCTAACTCGCTGAACATTGTAACTATTTAATTTATATTATTCTGGATAAATTAACTCGGTTGTTTCGTCTCAATTATTTTAATTAAAATTAAAATTTTATACCGGGCGGGATTGAACCGGGATTACGTTTTTAGTAAATAACTCTGAATTGCGGAGATATCTTTAAGGGTCATCTCGAGAAATTAAAACCACTAGGGACAATTCTTCCGAGGAGAGGTATATTTTGGCTTGCCAACTTGTTAAAATTACAGTTTAGCAACTTGCGCAAAAATTACCAAAATTAAAATAACGTAGACGACGAATTTTTCTAGTGCACAAGATTTATTTAATTTGTGTAATTAAATATTTATATGTATGATTTGAGCGCCCCTAGCGGATTATTTTTTTAGAATAGTTTTTACATTGAAGCCAATATAACAAGTTGGCGAGCCAAAATATACCTCTCCTCGGAAGAATTGTCCCACTCTGAACGGCCTTGAAAAACGCCAGAGGGAAACGGGCGCGTAGACCTCTATAAACACGCGGATTTACAACGTTGGAAATTGCGGGGGTCCGTATACGCTGCCCAAAAAACCTTACTTAGAATTAAATTTAAGGAAAGTATTTGCAATTCTAGGTTAAATGTAAACCACAGCTATTCAAAATTATAACTTTCATGAAAATCGGACTTAAATTAAGGAACGTTATGTCGACTTTCAGGCGGAAATATAAAACCGCGAACATTGGGGTCCGGTAAATAACCCCGAAAACTATACTTAAATTTAATATTTACTGATATAACCGAAGTTGTAGTTTAACTGAATCCTAACCTATCCAATAATATTTTTTTTAACGTTATCGGACTTAATTTTAAAGAAAATATCTACGACATAAAGGAAATCACCGAAAATAGTAAATTGGGCAAATGCCCAACTTCTTGGGCTCCGATTTGAAAACTTTATGTAAGGCTATCAATGGCGATGTCTGTACATTCGAACGAGATATCATTGACTCTTCTAGCCCTAACCGTTGAAGAGGTATGCGTGACACGGCGGCATCGGCAACGGCTACACTGTACGTGAGACTAATACACACAAATCCTTAGGATTGTGTGTAAAAACGAGCGTGGCGCTGAACACGTTATAGTACAGTTTATAGGGGGAAAATCCTGGCTCGCGGAATTTCGACGAATGTGTTGGCCACTGTAGCGTGAATAGCGCGTGATCAATGTTGACCATGGTTCACCAGTGTGGCGCTGATGGTGTAACTTTCGTTACCAGCCAAATGAAAAGCATGGGCCAAAGGCAGGGTTCTTTAAAAGTTCTAATCGGACCACACGACCAAATTTAAAAACCCGTTCTAGTTTGTTATCCGATTTCTATATTGGCTTCACGAAATGCAGTTGCAGAGTCAGTTGTCAGTTATTTCTTTGTATTATTCTAACCCATAAGTTAACTTGTATTCACATTAGAATAAGATATAACAGGTTCAAAACTTCAAATCTTTTGTTAAAAAAATCTAAGCATGTGGGAATTTTCGTTTCAAAATTTGTACATGGTACACTTTAATAATCTTCGATCAGGGGTGAAATAATTTTCGGCTTTTTGACATGGTAACGCTGCTTATGAGTCATGACTCCTGACTGAAGTTAGTGTCGAAAATTTGGAGCGCTCCCGAAAAAAGACGAGGCAAGCCTTCCTTGGGCATTTTGTTCCATTCTTAGGCTTAGTGAAATCATCAATTTTTTCCGAAGAACATTATTATTGTTAATAGTTAGTATTATTAATTTATTTTGATTAACATAAAAGTAGTATTAAAGGCAATATACCGTAATGTCTGTTTTAAACGGTGTCCGTTTGAAAATAGTCCTCGGCTATTTAGGTCCGTTTGCCGAGAGGCCTGGTAGCGGCTATTTTGGATCGGAAAACGGGCTTAAATAGCCGAGGACTATTTCCACACGGAAACGGTTCCAAAATAGACACGGCTGTAATATATACGCGGTAATGAATAGAACAGAAATGTTTCGATGCGAGTTAACAAAGCCCAGAAATTCCCGCGACCTGAGGCGCCAGCAGCGTAAGTTAAAGTTGCACGATTTTAATGTTCGAGTTTTATATGTTAAGGAATGTAAATAGTGACGTAGACTGGAGCTTAGGTGGTGAGGCTCTAATTTAAAACCAAGCTTAATTAATTATTATTTATTATTTTATTGAAACGCCTATTGTATTAAGTAAAACCATTGGCTAAATTTTACTATGTGGGAATGGGTGCAGTAGAACACGTGACGGACATAGACGCAAAGAGTGTGCAAACCATACTAAGCTTTCTGGGAACCATAGTTCGACTGTAGTAGAACTCGTGAAGATGACATTGTTTGAATTATTTCTTTTGGACGGTACTACAATAATATTGAATTATTTTCTAATATTTTGGACTTTTATTGACAAATAGTTTCGAGTTCTTCGAACATACTTAGGGATCTGGGGAAAAAGTGGGGCTTTATTGAAAGAACAAGTTGTGCCGTGAATTATATGAAATTATTAAGTTATTATTATTATTATTATTATTATTCATATATTTTAGGCTGGAACTCCTATTAGTGACATAGAAAAAAAGCTGCCGCCTCACCCATGTCTGATAATTATAGTTAATAACAAAAGTGAGATAATTTCTAAAAAGTGTGACACTCCCTGTACTTGCCTAAAGGTTTAATGAATGTTCGACTCGAGATCGACCACGTATCAATGGAAAGACGGGAAATATCAGGGAAATCGGTTTGCCTATGGTTGTATGAACCCTGCGTCAGTTTTAGGCAGTGATGGGCATTTTTCAAAATTTCATGATAACTCTCACTCCAACTCATTCCCGTTTCTAAAATTTTAAACTCAAACTCATCTCCTCTAACCACCGTAAACTAATTTTGTATCTCATCTCCTCTCATCGAATTTCGCTAATTAATCTAACCTCGCGCACACTCCCGCTAGTTTTGTTGAAAAATCTGATCTCATCTCACACTCTTTTCCGTTTATGGAAATCGTAAAATCCTTCCTTTCAATTTCCTCTCTCCGAAACTCCTCTCACGCTCCTCTCTTTATGAAGTTTCGTGCATCTCACCTCCTCTCAGATTCTCACCCTGTTCTCACAGGGGTAGAAAAACGAACATCACTGGCCGGTGGCCACATGCATTAGATTTACTGTCTTTAACTTCTTTATAGCCTTCTAACGTCAGCATATTATGTGCTCTTGTTCATATTTAATTTCCACTTCAAAAGAAATTATGGTTTAACTTAAAATAATTTAATTGTAAGATTTGAACGTTATTTCATAAAAGTAGGTACATTGGTCCCAGCTAGTTTAAAATGGAGTATTGACCGTCGCTTCAGTTACCATGAACTGATAAGTGCCGCCCCGCTACGCTACTGATTGGTCCCTGAAAATTGTGTTAGACTGTCCGGGAAAACCTGGAAAAGTCGGGGAAAACTTTGTGGCAACCCGGATTAACATTTAGAGGGAATAATCTTTTCTTGTATAATAAGTCCTTTCTTTGAATGCGGGCTGACTCTACTATACTAAACATAAATTATTGAGGGCAAGGTTTAGGCTAACTAATTTTATTTTCAATATTATAGAAACTAAGATGCATCGCCAAGATAAATCCAGAGAATCCGAAAGAGGTTATGAACGTTAAGATCCTTGTTTTGATAAACCAAATATCCCAATATGATTGGATATGAATTAAAAATAAAATCCTGTAGTAATTTTGGGAAATTGGCTCATGAATAAATGATTTTTTCAAAATTGTATCCAATATTTTGTAATATTTGCAGAATTTTGGTTTTTTATCACAACGGAATGTCCGTTTTTCAAAAGAAGTTTCCATAAAAAACCGAATTCAAAGTATTTCAGAAAATCTGGGCTGAGTGTTTTCTACCGAAATTATCTGTAATGTTTACAGAATTCCGTTTTTTGCAACACATAAGACGTACTACAGAAATGTATGACATATTTACAGAAGAACGTTTTATAAAAACACAAGTTTTTCAGTTTGTCGTACAGAACGGTATGACATATTTACAGAAGTACGTTTTATAAAAACACAAGTTGTTCAGTTTGTACTACAGAAATGTATGCGATATTTACAGAAGTACTTTTTATATAAACACAAGTTGTTCAGTTTGTCCTACAGAACGGTATGCCATATTTACAGAAGTACGTTTTATAGAAACACAAGTTGTTCAGTTTTTAAAACAAAACATTCTTTAATATGTACAGAAATTTTTTTTTTTTATAAAAAACGTTACATTTTTATTTAACATATTTGTTCTGTGAAATTTACAATACAAATATCTGTAATTTTTACATAATTAATCAGTAAGTGAAAATTTTGTTTTTATCTTTAAAACAAAAAACAGTTTGTTACTGTAAAACTTTATTTCGGAAATGTCTGTAAAGAAATCAGAACATTTCTGAAATGATTGTTTGCCAGATATTTTCTGTAATTCATACAATATAAATTTTTCTCAGTGATGTTACCCGTCCGTTGTGCAACGAAGTCGTCGGCTGTAAGAGCAGGTTTTTCGTTGCTCAACGGTCACATAAGGATATTTTTTTAGTAGTCTGCCTAACTATTGGGGGTAAAAATAGGGGTATAAAACAAGAAGGGCAGCCATCATTTTGCTTTACCCGTCAGAATTAAAATAGGAGTTTATTATTACTTACGTTACATGATGTGAATTTCTAATAAATAAAATGGGATTGATGAATGATGATTTTATGATACGCTATATTCGTCATTGTTTATGAATATTAAGGTAAATTTTTCACTAGTCAAATTGACTAGGGAGCCCCCAAATTTCGATTATTTTTAGTAGTTAGAGCATTTATTTTAGTAGTCAAACACCGTGACTAGTGTCTTATGTCAAAACCTGGTCACATGACGTCGCTGCACGGAGAAAGGCTAGCTGCGGACGCCATGACAGTCGATATTTTACAAAATTAACAACAAGCGCCAAAAGCGTTCAACAAGATCCTACGTGACGTTTAGCATCGGTCTCAACATAAATATTGTCGTCAGTACCAGCAGCGTTGGTGGTACCAGCAACAGTTGCTGAGATTTCATCCATCATAACCCTCTTATACGCGCCATTACGTACCTCAAAAGGTCCTTACGCTTGTGGCTGTCAAACGGTAATAATACTCAGCTAGGCTAATACCCAAGGAACTACCTTAGGCCTAAGTCAACAAGCGACTTTTAAAGTCATTAATTCAGGTGGCCGGGTTACACTCGGTTTTCACTGGGCGATTTTCTTTGCGTATATAATTTCGCAAAAAGAGCGGAAAACGTAAAATCCGTTTTCCAAAATTTGTTTTTCGCTTGTGAGTTTTCACTGGGCGAAACGATTTTTTTTTAATTTCGAATCCGGAACCGGAACAGAACTGACTCGTGTTTAAAAAAAAACAATAAAAAGGATCTCGTCTGTAAACAAACATGGAGTCGAAGTTATTAATACCCTTAAAGTTTACTTATTCCCCTGTAGCACATGAAGTCGTTTTAGGGTCGGGCTACGGTCGAAAAGTCGCTTTATAGTCGACGACCAAATGCCGACCTAAAAACGTCCGAACGTTTTTCGACGCTAAAACCGTAAATCCTTTTTTGGGACTATTTATGGTCGGTACGCCGACCATTATCCGACTTAAAATAGACCTTACATTTCATGATTACCCCTGTAGCAGAAAGAGTCGATTTAAGGTCGCGCTTTGCCAATTAATCGCTCAAAACTGTGAAACTTTGGCGATTTAATAAAACAAATTGAAATATTTTTAAAATAACTTCTTTTCTGTATTATATTTTTTCGAAAAAGATTATATATTCAATCTAAGAATGATTCCTTATTAAAAATCTCTCAGCTCAAGTAGGTTACATTCGTATAGCTAAATATGTTAGGCTAAGATTTTATAAATGAAGATTTATTCGTTACTTTTACTAAGCCTCAAGAAACTCTAGAACTCTGTACTCTAGATTCAAGAGCTTTCCGATTGACTCATTGTTTCACTCCCGTTCATGGGACTTGACCAACTACATACATATAAATAGCTATTCATATAGCTATGTTTACGGTTTTATGTGGTCATTTTCATAAATTATCAAAAAGTAAGTCGGTTCTTAGGTCTATTAAAAGGCGGTAAAGAGTCGACGTTTTGTGGTCGGCCGACCCTTTTACCCCTAGGACATTTCGACCCTAAATCCAAAGGTCGGCCGACCGTCGGCCGACTTTAGTCTCTAGTACCTTTTGCCGACGTCGGCCCGACTCTAATTTGCTACAGGGGTTGTATCGAAGTTGGGGAAAAAAACAATACACTAGACGATTCTGGGTCTTTCATGATTACATCTTTGTAGCTCGAGTTTTTCTTATCCCAAAGATATGGGTATTTTCTAATCTCTTCTACAAAAGCTTCAGCATTAACTTTTGTAATTTTAATTTAATACACTGCAGGGTGCAGACCGCTGATGATATACTGTATCAGATCGAAGAGCTAAGCCTATAGGTCTTATCTCGAAATTTCAAAATGGCGACTTGAGAAAGGTAAACACACGCGTTCCCTCGGTTTCCTAAATCACGTGACTAGAAGACTGGATATGATTGGTCTACGTCTACGGAAAAAAAGCAGCAAAATATATATCGCAAAAAGAGAAATAGGACCCGCGTCGCAAAAACACGAATTTCGCAAAAATAACAGGAAATATTTTTTTACCGCAAAAAAATACGAAAATCGCACAAAAATCACCCAGTGAAAACCGAGTGTTACAAGGCGTATGAGGGTGGTGGCAAACCCTGCATGCCACGCGATCGAGCCAACAGCTCTCTACACTAACTTTTACCGTTTAACCTCAACAAGTTTTATGGAAGGGGAAACCGAAGAGCTCGGGGGAAAACCCCATAAGCCAGTGGGGAGATAACTTGCAAACTCAACGCAAAAGGAGTGGTTCCGAGTTTTCACCCAGTGCCACAATCTGGGATCGAACCCGGCTCCTCTTGCTGCGAGGCGAAAGTGCTAACATAGAGAAAGAAGGAAGGGGAGAGATGTTGAAGGCGAATTTCAATGTATTTCCCCTTTTTACGAAGTGGCTCTTCGCGTCATATGGCTACCATGGTTACCGACTGAATCTTGTACAATAACGCGCATCGTTGTGCGCAACTACGACACAGTCAAGAGAGAGCTTTCTCAGTTCGTTTGCGGTTTATGGAAACTGCTTACCAAAGTTCGGTAGAATCGGTAATAAATTTAATATAGAACTAAAAGTAAGTTATAATTCTATATGGTATAAATTTAATTTCTTGACTAGTATATCTAGTGTTGCTATTGCAATTTTTATAGCAGCACTTTGTGTGGTAAACCATTTTATTTAAAAAACCTATAGACACGTGGCAGAACCACAGCCGAGACGTCTCTTTCACCTTGGATTAACAATAGTTGTGCCTACCTGGATATATCACTTGGAAAAACCTGACAAGTAAATGACTTTTCTGAAACTCCCGTAACACGAAGCCTTTTACAAAGGCAGAACCCGTAACAAACATTTGGGAAATGCACGCGGAACGCTAGAGTGATATATCCAGGTAGGCACTACTATTGGTAATCCAAGCTTTCACTGTGGGTCAAAGTTTCAAATTCTCACATATTATGACGATGCGCAACGGCGATGCGCGTTAGTGTACGAGCTTCTCTCTACCGTCGAGTTTACATCGCCCCCTTTCTAAATATCTCTCCCCTTCCTTCTTTATCTATGGTGCTAACCACTCCGCCACCCCAACAGCATACCACTAATTGAATGCAGGGGGTAAGGAACAGAATTGGGAGTATGAAAGGGCTACCGCTTCAAAGGGACTAGGAGGGAACGGTAGCATTATCCAGAAAAAATCCTAGGAATTTAAAAGGCAGATAGCTTTTTAAAAATCTTTACTCCTTTGGTTAGTAAAGGATGCTGACTTTTCTTTTATTTCTTGGCGGAGCTAACTGTGACTTTAGATGTAATCATATAAAATATAATTTATTTTTTTATTTGTATGTCTCTTTTGGGAAATCTTATACTGAGGGCTATTCGTGGAATGGCCCTAGCGATTGACTGCCATAGGCAATGAAGCCCGTTAAGCAGTCTGTCTTGTGAAAAGCTCTTAGTAAATCTCATCACGTGAAGGATGTTTTACACTTAGTTAAAAATATTTAAGACTTACTGTGTAATGTAATAGCGAGGTGTTGATCACTTCTCTTTCGGGTGCATACTTATTCGGATCGAATCTTTCGTACCTTTTTGGCGCAATTTGTGAAATAATGCGTTTTCTGGCCTCACTCTTAAGATTATTAACTGTGTCATATAGTGTTATTTTTATTATTTTGAGTTAATTTTTGAAAACTTAATAGGTTAATCGTTCATTTTTATTGTGTATTTTAAAGTGCATAGTATTTATATTAGCTTAATTTTTTATTACAACACCGCAATGGGTAAACTTAAAAGTGGTGAAGAGCGCCAAACAAAATATTCCCAAAGAGAGGTAGAGGCTCTGGTCAGTGGTTTGGAGGCCAGAGATAAATTGATCACTAGAGAAATGGGCATTATGAAATTGTATCAGACCACCGCGGATATTGATGCTACCTGGGCAGAAGTAGCGGAAATGGTGACATCCGTTGCTAAGGAAGCGATAAGAGCTGGTCAGCGGGTGAGGAAAAAGTGGGTTGATATGATGGGCCGTGTCAAAAAGTACACACAAGCCCTGGAATGAGAAAAGAGAAAAAACCGGTGGTGAAAAATCCGAAATTCCAGAATTAACAGATTTGGAATTAAGTGTTGTCCGTTTAATTGGAGCGACAGCGTTATATGGAATTTTTGGTGGATCAGACGGGGTCGACTCATTCCAGATAGATTGTTTTAAATCTATATTTTAGTGCATGTAAAAATAGGGTAATTACTATAATAAGTCAACAATTTCCCAAAGGCCAAAATAATACTTTCGAAAAGTCCACAACAAGGCCCGAGTGGTTAAAAGTTAGTGGGTACCCATAATGCTGGCCAATTTAGCATGAACCCCCAAAATGTTACACCCTTTGAAGCCGTTATTGACTTAACTCTGAAGAGAAAGGTTATATAAGTCAAAGATAATGTCATACCTAGTTACCCGCCGTTATAATTCAAAACAATATTTAGCTCCACATTTTGACAAGCAACCTCTAAAGAAAACAGCCTGCTTTCACGAATCGGCTTCACAATTATTTCTGAAAGTAATTAATCAAATAGTTTCTAAAGAAATAATATAGTGTTAAAACATTTACAAGCTTATTATGTATTACAATTATTAGGTGAGAATCCTTTACTTCTGAAGCTAAGCCCGCAGGTATGGCTTGAGAAGGTTTGTTCTCCAGCTTTGTCAGCCAGTGGCGACCATAGGCCTACAAATAAATTTAAAAGAAAGCATGAGCGTAAAATTAAAACAAAGAAATTTCCTGATGAGGCACCTCCGATGGTGGCTGAGCAAAGCGACAACTTTGACCAGGCAGCCCAATCAGTTGTTGAAAACCAAGGAAAATTAAACAACTTATCTCAATCAATGTTAGAGCAAATGCAAGCGGATCACTTATGAATGGCATTTTGTAATCTATGCACAATTTTATGATCAAACACCCCGAGGAAAGGCTAAGCATGCGGCTGCATGCCCAAAACACCGAAGAGCAAATTACATAAATTGAAGAAAAGAACATTGATAAACCAATATATAAAAATTATAAATTGAACTTTGGAATTATTTAAAAGAAGTTTGTAGCTTATAATCTGATCTTGAACACAAAACACTGGTCCCATGATTATATCATCAGCAATTTGATTTAAGTATTTTCATTCTAAAAAAAGCATACATTTGAAAGAGGAGTAATTTAAAAGGGATGTAAATTAAATTTTAAAGGAACGATAATATTTAATAGGGAGAGTGGCTTAATCATGTTATAGTATTCTAAAGGATCTGGTCGATCAGGCTGTACTCTTTCTCTTTTAAAATTTGGTTCATTTGAAAAAATCGATTTGACTGTTGGTTTTCAAAATTTGAAGTATTTGATATTTGACAAATACCTAAAAAAGTGCTTTTCGCCCAGCCCTAGCTTGAAAACTGTACCTACGCAGTCTCCCGTTGATTTTTCAAAACAAGTGTGGGAAGAAGAATTAGTGCGTGGCGAAGACCGTTATTTGTTGATATTCGAATACTGTGTCATCGGTAAAATATGATTTATCAATAAGTAAAATATCTCTTCGCAATGTCATTTTAAAATTTTCAATTTCATTAATTTTTGAGCCCAGATGTGGTGTACAGATCCGCGATTTTCTGTCAGATGGCCTGTACACCGATTACGCGTACACGACAATAAGTGGTTTTTTTTTCACCTGTTCTTGGACTAAAAGTGTGGTCTTTTTAGCCTAGAACGTTTTATTCGCCTGTTCCGGGACTGAGAATTACTCTGCCCCATAATCTATTCACTTGTTCTGCGGTATTAGAGATACACTTTTACCTCCTTCGGAAAAGGAGGTGTAAAGGAGTAAATCCGATTTTGTCCTCTGCAAGCCAGAATTTCTCTGCTAGAAAGTCCACAGGCAGCCACTTTGGAAAAACGTTTTTACTTCGACTCGAAGTATTCGCCACCACAGAAACTGAGTGTTACTCTTCTTACCCTTCTGCGAAATCCTAAATATTACGCGTACAGGAACTGGCTTGTACACCGATTTGCGGAGTGACTAGCCCCTCCGCCAAAATTGCGGCCAATGGATAGTGCGTCGGGCCTCGGAAGGTACGTTACTTTTCTCGTAAGAGATATATTATAGCTTTTTAGCCTATGCATTCACGAACGAAAGCCATCGCTACGCCCTCTTTTGTTTGCCGTCGAAAACTAGATAAGTAACGTATTACCAGATGGTAGGGTTAGGGTCCGTATGCGCAGTTCCCATTTCCACGGCTCCCATTTGCACTTTTCCTATTTGCGTAGTGGCAAATTTGTGCGGCTGTGCTTTTGCGCAGTTCCTCAATAGCGCAGTTTACTATTTGCGCAAATTTTATAATTTCCAAACTTTTCCGTTTCCGCAGTTTTCTCATTTGAGCAGTTCTTCATTTCCACAGTTTTCTTATTTGCGCAGATTACCATTAGCACAGTTTTCCCCCATTAGTTCGGATTCTCATGACGTAAATATTGTATAGTAAACCATGACGTACCCTTCCATAAACTGCAACCTAGTACCTCTTCATGGTGGAAGGGAGTAACAGGTGGAGGGGCAACCCTCCATGCTGGCCTACTAAGGCTCTGCTGCTTCCTTAAGCCAAGGTGTAAGGTATCGTGCTGAGGGTTGCATGGTACCGGGGAAGCGAAAATACGGAATCATGAACGATCCCCTCGGGGAACCAGGCGAAACCCCGTTGTAATTAGCCCTCCGGACAGAGGATTAAGGGCGGTGACCTTTTACTTTCCTCTTTTCTCGTGGGACCAAAAAACAAAAAAAAAAACAAAAACAGGGCAAGGGTTCGAAAGAACCCGGCCTTAAGCAAGGGGAGAGTTCGAAAGGATTCAACCCAAAGCAGGGCGAGGGTTCGAGAGGACCCGACCCAAAACAATGGGAGGGCTCGAAAGAACCCACCCTTTAGCAAGAGGGACTGTCCCCAAATAGAACCCGGCCTAGCCTTCAAGGGTCTGCCTCTGGCAAGATCCAGCTGGCGAAGCAAGGGATCTATGGGGAAACGTCCCTCAATAAAAACCAAAGGCGAAATCGACGCCACCGGGAAAAGCAAAGGTCAGGGGAGGTCTCCAATAAGGAAGACCCCCCTCCTACGCAAGGCAAGAGACCAAGTGGGGGGGCGAAACTCCGGACTCCCAGTCTCTGGTCTCCAAATGGTCTAAGGTCCACGACCAGACCTATAGTGAGACTTTAAACTCCATAAAGATGGCATTCACTATTGATGGCTATCCCATGCATGAAAACCATCTCTGAAGAAGAGATGGGCATCATCCAGCGAATGATTCTTGAGAGGATAGATGGGATACCCTTGGGGGACCCTCTACCTCGATTCTGGAGTATTAAGCTGGAAGGAGGCGCAGTACACTACCTGTGTAAGGATGTGTCTACTGCAGAATGGTTGGGGAAGGAGTTTGACCAGAAGGAGTTGGTTCCTGGTGGGTCATTACTTTCAGTAATGAAGGTAACAGACCTGCCGAAACCATTCAAGGTCGTCTTCCGCACCATGGATGTGTATACGAAGGACGCTAATGTCCTTCTACGCAAACTTAAGACTTTCAACAGGGCGTTGAATACGCAATGCTGGAAGATTGTCAATAAGTCTGAGGTCCCGACTGCCATCCGCTGGATTTTTCAGATGGATGGAGAGTCGATCAAGGCCATCGGGGAAGCAGGTTTTAGAGCTGAAACCGGCTTGGACAGGGGTTTCTTCAAGATACTCTTTGATCCAAGCTCAGGCAGCTCGAAGAACCCGACCAACCTGGAGGGCTCTTCGCCGAATATGGAACAATCTGAGATCTCGGAGATGGAAGACGATATTCTAGCCACTGGGGAATCTGGGGAGGAAACTCTCGCAGAGGACCTTAAGGCTATTAACTTGTCGGATATCGACGAGATCAAGGAGGATGCTCATATGGAGGGAGCAACAGGAGGGCAGGCTGGGGACGCTAGTCGGGCCGGTGGGAGTGATGTGGCCTCCACATCTTCCACTGGGTACGGCTTGGCAGAACTGGCCAGCAACCAAGTTAACCCCACCTAAAACCTGAGTTTGAAGGTGCTGCAGATCAATCTATACCACTACAAGGCAGCCTCTGCTGTACTCTGCAGAAGGTTTGCCAAATAGAGCTTCGACGTCGCTTTCATACAGGAGCCATGGACTGCCAATGAAAAGATATTTGCTCTCCAAAGTGCAGCTGCATTTATTCCTTCGAGCCGAGAAATTTATTCACAGTGCAGCGTAACAGATACTACATTTTCATGCTAGCCGAAAGGCCATGAACCTACGATTTTTTTTTGACTAAACATATACAGTGGCGGCGTAAGGGGGGGGGGTGAGGGGTGCCACCGGAGAAGCTCGATAGGGGGGGGGGGCATATCAGAACGATTAAACTTGAAGAAGACGGACGTGAAAACTTCTGAACGGTCCTGGGGGGTGTCACAAAACACTGCCGCCGCCCCGGGGACCCAGCCTTCTTAAGCTGCCACTGAAGATATATACCCAAGAGAATCGTTCAGCGAACAATATTTTACCATAGAAAACAATAAAATTATTGGTATTTACAGCACGACCAAACATAAAACCTATACACTAGCAGTTCCACTGGATGCTATACAAATTTATGACAAAACAAGACGTACGACGGTCAGAATACACACAATCCTTCTAATGTGTTAAGTTTGTTTGAGTTATTCACAGCAACCTACAACGCCGGTGATATAACCAATATATATCCACGGCCACACATAATTGTATTAACACCTATTTACTTATTTGTTACTTCTATTCATAATTTGAAAGCATCGAAGATTTCTTTTGCTTCTGATCACACTTTTTTTTTACTTCGGATCACACTTATTTGTTACTTCAGGTCATACGTTGTAAGCATCGCGTATTACTCCGATAAGTGTCACACGTATTTGTTACTTTTGGTCATATTAGAACGGCCTAAGATAAGTGTCACACTTAATTGTTACTTCGGGTCATACGTTGTAAGCATAATACTCCAATAAGCGTCACAATTATTTGTTACTTCGGGTCATACGTTGTAAGCATAATACTCCGATAAGTGTCGCACTAATTTGTTACTTTTGGTCATATTAGAACGGCCTGCGATAAGTGTCACACTTATTAGTTACTTCAGGTCAACGTTGTAAGCATCGCGTATTACTCCGATAAGTGTCACACTTATTAGTTACTTCAGGTCAACACGGCGGCATCGGCGGCAACGGCTACACTGTACGTGAGACTAATACACACAGATTGTGTGTAAAAACGACATGAAATACCTTTTTCCAAGGCAAAAAGGCTTAATATATAATATTTAAGCCATGAAAACCGCGAAAATGGGAAACCGCGCAAGTGGAAAATATCTGCGCAAGTGGAAAAAGCGTAAATGTAAAACTGCGGAAATGAGAAACTGCGCAAGTGAAACTCTCGCAATTGGAAAACCGCACAATTGCATATGCGCTAATGGGAGGAAACCGCTTAAATGAGAAAACCACGCAAATTGAAGAAATGGGAACTGCGCAATTGGACCATTACCGACTGTAGGCCTATTACCGTTTGAAAGCCACAAGCGTAAGGACCTTTTGAAGTACGCAATGGCGCGTATTGGAGGGTTATGATCGAGGATATGATTATGATGGATGAAATCTCAGCAACTGTTGCAGGTACCACCAACGCTGCTGGTAGCGACGACAATATTTATGTTGAAACCGATGCTAAACGTCGCGTAGGATCTTGTTCAACGATTTTAGCGCTTGTTGTTAATTTTGTAAAATATCGTCTGTCACGGCTAGTCTCACTTAAGTGATATTAAACTCATATTTTAACTCTAACGGGTAAAGCAAAATTTTGGCTGCCCTTCTTGTTTTTATACCCCTCTTTTTACCCCCAATTGTCAGTGACTATTAAAATTAATTAAGGTAGGTGGCTCACTAGTCAGGCTGACTACTAAAAAATACATCCTTATGTCCAACCCCGCACGTGACCGTTGAGCAACGAAAAAACCTGCCCTTACAGCCGATGATTTCGTTGCTCAACGGACGGGAAACGTGACGTCAAACCCAAAATTTGAAACAGCGTTCAGTGTGAATCCGGATTCAATGTCTGCGGTAAGTCCGTTGAGCGTTACTAAACGCAGCCATGCGTTGGCTGCGATCGAACTGGAGCATCTCAATTATGTTGCTCTGAAATTGGCTCTTATGTCTATCCATTCTCCTTATAAGGAAATAGAGGCGTGACTGGGTCTTAAGTAATCATGAAGTCTCCAAATGAAATCGGGCGCGCAGGGGCGAAAAACAAGATTTAATATCACTGCCAGTCCATTTCTTTTTATGACGAAATTGAAATTAGGCCGAATAGAAGAAAATGTTAAACGATCTAACTACGGTCGGTGGTTATTATACCAACGTTCTCTCCGCGCGAGACCGCAAACGAAGTAGGAAAACCACCGTTTCGATTCCTCTCCCCGCGTTCAAGTTAGTTTTAGCCGCGCGAATATTTAAGGCCAAATATCAAAAAAATTATATTTTTTGGAAGCGCTATTTCGCTTTTTTAGTGCGTCCACAGACTGCACCCCCCTGCGAGGGTTCTTTGATAAGTTGTACTTATTAGCATTTTTTTTACTCCAGCGAGGGAATTTCCGTTTTAGACCAAAAAAAATCTCACACGGGAGGGAGGGGGCGGGAAATGTTGAGTTGTGGTTTTACGATCATCTACGTCACCGATCGTTTAGTACAAAACCAATAGACTGAACTGCATGGGCATTCATTCATCCGTTGGGGCTTTTCTAGACGTGGTTTATTCGTGTCTCCGTGGCTGAACAACTGGGTATGACCGTTTATAGAATTCTTGTCGTTATTAATGTCGCGTTAGTTTATAGGAATTGGTTAAACGGTTTTACCGCTCTGCAGTATAGCAATATAATCATGGTTCCTCTGTCCCAGTCTGTGGTTAAAGGCTGATATTTAGCCTGTATATTAATGATTCCGGTTTTTATTGTGTAGATAACTGTACTCCCGGTTATAAAATAACTCTACTCTGGTTTTCACCATGTTAAAATGCCAAAGCTTAACCTTTTTTGTGTCATTATTGATAAAAACTAGTCTTAAAAACGGAGAAGTAAAAACTTCATCCAGTGGTTACGTTGTGGATACGGTTTAGTTATTAGTTACGGATTTCGTTATTTAATTTTCAATAGAAATAATACAACATGTGTGACGACGAAGTTGCCGCTATCGTTGTGGACAATGGTTCCGGAATGTGCAAAGCCGGTTTCGCCGGAGATGACGCTCCCAGAGCGGTGTTTCCATCCATAGTTGGACGACCCAGACATCAGGTACGTTAACTTAATTAAATAAACTTTTAAAGATAGGTTTAAGCTATGACAAAACCGTCGAGACGGTGGCCTCTAACTCTCGAAAATCCATATTAGACCTGATAATGTTTTAGCGTTTGTCTTTCGCCGTTGCTACGCTTGCGCAAAGCTCAAACGTTTGCACGGTCGGGACCGTAGCTCTTCCCGTTCTAAAATTGGTGTCAACATTTTCCCGAAAGATAGGGCTTTATGGCTGTAAGATTAATAGTTTTAAATTTTCGTAATAAAATTCCAATCTTAAGGGCGTCATGGTTGGGATGGGACAAAAAGACTCTTACGTTGGAGATGAAGCCCAAAGCAAAAGGGGTATCCTCACCTTGAAATACCCGATCGAGCACGGCATCGTCACGAACTGGGATGACATGGAGAAGATCTGGCATCACACCTTCTACAACGAATTGAGAGTAGCTCCCGAAGAACACCCCGTCCTCTTGACCGAGGCACCCTTGAACCCCAAGGCCAACAGGGAGAAGATGACGCAGATCATGTTCGAAACTTTTAACACCCCAGCCATGTACGTTGCCATCCAAGCTGTCCTATCCTTGTACGCTTCTGGTCGTACCACCGGCATCGTCCTGGATTCCGGAGACGGTGTGTCTCACACCGTACCAATCTACGAAGGATACGCCCTCCCTCACGCCATCCTGCGTCTGGATCTTGCTGGACGAGACTTGACCGATTACCTCATGAAGATCCTTACCGAACGTGGATACTCTTTCACCACAACCGGTAAGTACTTGCGTTGATTATGGATAATCTTGTTATCGACATCATTACCGATTTAACACGGTCACCCTTAATTGGCTTCGCAATTCCAAAGTTGACTTAGGCATGTGTGATTCCTTGGGTATAAGCGTACTTGATAATTACTAGTTCGCGTCTAAATAAACCGGTTTTAATGATTTTAATCGGTAGAAACTAACCGTAGCGGCTCGCGTCCATATTAGAGGTTTTTTACGATTAATTTGTTAACTAAAAGATCGGCCGGTTTCTTAATCGATATGTGAAACCGTTTTTGACGAAGTGGAGGGGATAGATGGTGCTTAAAAAATTCTAAAAGTTAACAGGGCGAACGGAATAAATGGGTATCCATACTATCGGTTATTTGGTCCAACACTATTTAAACATTTGTGCTGTTCTAACAGTCTTGTTTTTATTATCGCAGCTGAGCGAGAAATCGTCAGAGACATAAAAGAAAAGCTCTGTTACGTAGCCTTGGATTTTGAACCGGAAATGGCCACCGCGGCGTCATCCTCGTCGATGGAGAAATCGTACGAGTTACCCGACGGGCAAGTCATCACCATCGGAAACGAAAGGTTCCGTTGCCCGGAAGCTCTGTTCCAGCCATCTTTCTTGGGTATGGAGTCATGCGGCATCCACGAAACCACTTACAACTCGATCATGAAGTGCGACGTCGATATTCGTAAGGACCTGTACGCTAACACCGTCCTCTCCGGAGGAACCACCATGTACCCCGGAATCGCCGATCGGATTCAAAAGGAAATCACGGCCTTAGCCCCGAGCACCATGAAAATAAAGATCATCGCGCCACCCGAGAGGAAATACTCGGTTTGGATCGGAGGATCAATCCTATCGTCGTTGTCCACTTTCCAACAGATGTGGATTTCTAAGCAAGAGTACGACGAATCCGGACCCAGCGTCGTCCATCGCAAATGCTTCTAAACATTCTGTTTATTTTCCTTCAAAAATAGGATGTCCCGAGTTCCTTTGGGTCCACTCTATATGTTATTTTTTAAGAGTAAAACCAATAATAATACTAATTTTTTGGCTTTCTCGTTGTCTGCCCACCGCAGTTTTATTTAAAGTAAAATAAATAATAAATTAAATATTTTGTTTTTTTCTGATATTCTTAGCGTTATTGCTCGGGACACTTCATACCATGCATATTTTTAGCTCTAAAACAAAAGTAAAATTCCTAAGACTTTTATTACAATTTAATGGTGGTAGCTGTGTAAAATGAATTAAAGTGTTGGTTGCACGAAATTTTAGCTATGGCTAATTAATGGTTCATTAGAAAGAGCAAACATTTTATAGCAAGTACAGAAAATTTCATCAAAATCGGTCAAGTGGTCTTTGAATTATTATAAAAAGGAGTCGAAATGGTGGAAATCGAGTTCTTCGGCGAATTTCCAGACTTCTCGGCACCCATGACGTCAGAAAACGCGAAGCGTATCATTGGCTAATTGTCTGTAACACATTTCTTTACATCTGGGATTAAAAGCCGGTTGATTTAATACCCAGGAAAAGATCCTACGCAGTAGTAATTGAAATAGGCATACACAAGCCTACGTAAAATCAATACAATTCTTAAGCTTTCGGAATTATGTTTAAATAGTACTTATTTTGACTTTAATTCCCAAATTTATAAACAAAAAGACGGCCTAGCAATGGGGAATCCATTATCACCGGTTATAGCAAATCTCTTCGTGGAAAATCTAGAGGATACCATTTTTGGGTCGGACATGGACAAAAATCATTTGGCTTGCTGGCTTCGTTTTATGGATGATATATTTTTTGTATGGAAGGGAGACTTGGATTCATTAACGACTTTTCACAATGATTTAAATAATTTACATAACTCTATTCACTTCACTCTTGAACTAGAAGTTAACCACGAAATTCCTTTTTTAGACCTATTTATTAAAAATGTTAATGGTAAACTAACCTTTTCATTATTCCAAAAGCCTACTCATTCAAAAACCTTTTTAAACTTTAATTCAAACCACCCCAACCATGTAAAAACATCAGTCGTAAAAGGTTTAAAACACCATATTGAATCCATATCTGATAACCCAATTGCGGATAAATTAAAAATTAAAAATCAGTTAATTGAATCAGATTATCCAAAAACACTTATAGAAACCATATTTGACAGAAACTTAATCAGCATGCCTTCTGATATGAAAAGTAAACCTAAAGAGGAGGTTTTAGTTTTACCCTATATACCTAAAACCACAGAGAAACTTAAACGTATTTTGAAAAATTATAAAATAAACTTAGTATCAAAAACCACTAATATACTAAAAAATCAAATTTCTCATTTAAAACCTAAAATAGAAGATTCCGCCATTCGAGGCGTTATTTATGAAATCCCTTGCTCATGTGGAAAAACGTATATTGGTGAAACAAAACGTTCCATTTTAGACAGGATACGTGAACATAAATCCTGCGTGGCTAAGGGCGATATGAATAACGGAATTTCAAAACATATTTGGTCTACGTTAAACCACTCTATTAAATGGGATGATTACAAAATTTTAAAACGGGAAACCAATTGGTACAAAAGAAAATTCTATGAAGGATTGTATATTCGTAAACTAGGTAATTTAAATTTAGATAAAGGATGTCAAGAAGTAACTAATTGGGGTAATATTGTGATTTAAAATTTTATTTTATTTTATATTTATATTTTAATAATTCACACTGACTTACATATACTTTGGATTTATCGGTTACATTGATTCTATTACACACGTAAATTGTTAAAATCAGTAAAACTTTTGTTTATTTTTTAACACGCTGACCTTCTGCTCGCGTGATATTAGAACTTGAATATGGCGCGTGGTAAAATTTTAAATCAAATTAAAACTAACGAACGACTGAAGAAGAGCCTCGGCTCGAAACGTCTTGTATAAAATAAGTTTTATCTTCTAATACCATGCCGTTTTCTCTGAATTAAACATAATTTCTACTAATATTCACCATGGTAAATAATAAGTTTAATATATACGATTATATACATGATCAGAGACATGTATCATCATTTTATCGGACTCGTCATGTTGGCAATACTTTGGCAAGAGTATCGAATCAACTAACCTTCTTGAGTAAATGTAAGTCATGGAATTTGATACCTAATGGATTACGAATTAGATCATCCTATACACCCACGTCGGGTGGGAATGTAAGAATTCAACGCGACACTTATACTCTGGAGAGTAGCATCCTTCATGATAGTATTCTAGCCCTAAGACGAAAGAAAGCGGACCTTCAAAAAGAATTTAAATTTCTCTCTAACCGCCTCTCCAACACCCTTGATACTCAGATTTTATCAATTTTACTTGACGTTATCTCACGTTCTAACTCTAAAGAGTTCCAAGAAGCTAAATCTAAACATATCCGAAAATTCAACGAACTGTGCCTCAGACACGCTACAAGTAATCCGAAATCGAGACATCACATTGATCATCCATCTAACCCTTCTATAATCACCAACCTTTCTAATCGACAATTGACAACCGGCGAAACTTCGCTACTAGAAAAGGGTCTTAACTTCAAACCAACACAAACCAATCCCAATATCAATGATATCTATGCTACAACTGAAAATTTCTTACGCACTTCAAAACAATCCGATCAAGATAAACAGGAAATAAGGAGTCTAATCAAAAATTCGTTCAAACACGAGAAACAAGTGAAAAACTTAACTCCATCAAATCTAACCAAAATTGAAAGAACAGCTCTCAAATTCTTTAAAGAAAATAAGGACATTATTGTTTTAGAAGCGGATAAGGGTAAAAAAGTAGTTGTTATGGATAGACTTGATTATGTTCACAAGATGGCTGAGTCTTTAGATAAGAACAATTACTTAAAGCTAAAAAATGACTGTACTCAGGACATTGATAGGAAACTTAGGATTATTATAAATCAAGCGGTGAAATCAAAAGAAATTACGGAAAAGGAGAGATTTAGATTCTATAATGACAATGTTCAGACCCCTCATATTTATGGAAAACCCAAAATTCATAAGCCGAATAACCCACTACGAACTATAGTAGCTTCATATGGAAACCCAACGTACAACACGGGAAAAATTTTATGTAATATAATTTCCCCTTTAATTGGAAACAATATTTCTTGTTTAAAAAACTCTGAAGATTGTATTAAAAAACTAAAATCCCATTGCCCTGTCTTATCCCAGAATGACGTCTTAGGGAGTTTTGATATAACCGATATGTATGGTAGTATCCCTATAAATGAAGCCCTTAAATTATTGGAATCTAAATTGAGAAATGACCCTAATTTATTACAAAGATCTCCTCTTAAAATCAATACAATTCTTAAGCTTTCGGAATTATGTTTAAATAGTACTTATTTTGACTTTAATTCCCAAATTTATAAACAAAAAGACGGCCTAGCAATGGGGAATCCATTATCACCGGTTATAGCAAATCTCTTCGTGGAAAATCTAGAGGATACCATTTTTGGGTCGGACATGGACAAAAATCATTTGGCTTGCTGGCTTCGTTTTATGGATGATATATTTTTTGTATGGAAGGGAGACTTGGATTCATTAACGACTTTTCACAATGATTTAAATAATTTACATAACTCTATTCACTTCACTCTTGAACTAGAAGTTAACCACGAAATTCCTTTTTTAGACCTATTTATTAAAAATGTTAATGGTAAACTAACCTTTTCATTATTCCAAAAGCCTACTCATTCAAAAACCTTTTTAAACTTTAATTCAAACCACCCCAACCATGTAAAAACATCAGTCGTAAAAGGTTTAAAACACCATATTGAATCCATATCTGATAACCCAATTGCGGATAAATTAAAAATTAAAAATCAGTTAATTGAATCAGATTATCCAAAAACACTTATAGAAACCATATTTGACAGAAACTTAATCAGCATGCCTTCTGATATGAAAAGTAAACCTAAAGAGGAGGTTTTAGTTTTACCCTATATACCTAAAACCACAGAGAAACTTAAACGTATTTTGAAAAATTATAAAATAAACTTAGTATCAAAAACCACTAATATACTAAAAAATCAAATTTCTCATTTAAAACCTAAAATAGAAGATTCCGCCATTCGAGGCGTTATTTATGAAATCCCTTGCTCATGTGGAAAAACGTATATTGGTGAAACAAAACGTTCCATTTTAGACAGGATACGTGAACATAAATCCTGCGTGGCTAAGGGCGATATGAATAACGGAATTTCAAAACATATTTGGTCTACGTTAAACCACTCTATTAAATGGGATGATTACAAAATTTTAAAACGGGAAACCAATTGGTACAAAAGAAAATTCTATGAAGGATTGTATATTCGTAAACTAGGTAATTTAAATTTAGATAAAGGATGTCAAGAAGTAACTAATTGGGGTAATATTGTGATTTAAAATTTTATTTTATTTTATATTTATATTTTAATAATTCACACTGACTTACATATACTTTGGATTTATCGGTTACATTGATTCTATTACACACGTAAATTGTTAAAATCAGTAAAACTTTTGTTTATTTTTTAACACGCTGACCTTCTGCTCGCGTGATATTAGAACTTGAATATGGCGCGTGGTAAAATTTTAAATCAAATTAAAACTAACGAACGACTGAAGAAGAGCCTCGGCTCGAAACGTCTTGTATAAAATAAGTTTTATCTTCTAATACCATGCCGTTTTCTCTGAATTAAACATAATTTCTACTAATATTCACCATGGTAAATAATAAGTTTAATATATAGTAAAAAAACGTTATGAAACCGAAAGCTCCTTGTAAATTCTTATTAAAACGTCGGGTGGCGCGCGGCGCGTAGCGCGCGCGTAAAAAAATATTTTTATTTCGATAATAAGCCTAATATTATGATTAAAAACCTCTGGTTGGAAAACTTCTACAAGTAAACAGAATCCCTCCACTTCAGTTCCTTCTATTTTAGGAATAAAACTACAGCTTTGATTTGCCCCAAATTGCTCGTGCCACGGAGGAGAAAATTCGCCGAAAATATCAGGATTTTGGGGAGCGAAAAAGGTCAGTTTCGGACTCAAAGTTAATACACTTAGGCTTGAAAATTTGTTTCGACGATGACATTTTTGGAAAGAGAACGCCCTGGGCTTCAAAACAAGCCCGCATTCATTCGTTTTTATTACTATCGATTTTTCGTGCAACCAACACTTTAACTGTTTCTTCTTCAATCGTGCTACATAATGCAAACGAAATTCTGGGATGTCATTTAATCATTACAAAACAAGAAGGTACAAAAATCACACGACTAATAAGAAGGTAAACATTTGGGAAATACTTGAAATAATAGTTAAAAACGTGGGATAAAATTCTAAAACAACTCAGCACCTGTTTGATGTGGAATTTCTGGTGCATTTTCACCGAAGGAGGAAAAGCAGATAAGGCTGGCAATATTAATTTTTTAACAATATTTCTGGTGCTATATTTGCTCTTAATTTAATAGGAATTTTATTTTAATAAAATTAGGAGTGATTGTGTTCAAAACAGTTTGGAAGGCAAGAAAGAATAATTCACCATTCACAACTTCATAATTAAAGGAAAAGTTCAGGTTGGGTAAGATTTTGGATTTATTTGAAAGATCATGTTTAAATAAACTCACAAATATCAGTCGTAAAATTATATCTTTTTTATGACGAGAAATTAATTTTTAAACGAGCCAAATTTTCCCGCCAAGTGATCTGCCATTTTGTTTCACGGTGACGTTTTAGGCCTTTAATCACGCGCTGTTGGCGCTATAACAGCGCTCTGTTGCCTGCGAAAGAAAATGGCAGCTCACTTGGCGGGTAAATTTCGCTCGTTTAGAAATTAATTTATCGTCATTAAAAAAAGATACAATTTTACAACTGATATTTTCGAGTATATTTAAACATGATCTTTCAAATAGACCCAAGTTTTACCCAATCTGGACTTCTCCTTTAAGAAATGAATATACCGTAAGCTCTGAATTTATAATAATAATTTAATATTTGACTGGACACATTGTTTCATTTATTTTTGGATATATATAGACTTGCCACAAATATTTATAATTAGAGAAGTTCATTAAGAACTATGTCGTGTTGCGAGAAGACTTAAGTCCTTAGCTGAGACCGTTTTACACAAAGCAAATTTTAAATTTATTTAAAATAAACTATTATATAAACACCAATGATGTTTAATTTTAGTTTGAAACTGAACTATTTAATGAACATTTTATAATTGTTTGTTTAATTTTCCACTAAATTTATTGTGCTAATAAACTAAATTTAAATTTCTTTGTGAAATTTTTTTCTTCTCCTATTAGCTTAAATATCTAAGTTAGTCTAGAATAAGTCTTAAATATCTAAGTTAGTCTAGAATAAGTCTTAAATATCTAAGTTAGTCTAGAATAAGCCATAAATATCTAAGTTAGTCTAGAATAAGTTTAAATATCTAAGTTAGTCTAGAATAAGTCTTAAATATCTAAGTTAGTCTAGAATAAGTCTTAAATATCTAAGTTAGTCTAGAATAAGTCTTAAATATCTAAGTTAGTCTAGAATAAGTCTTAAATATCTAAGTTAGTCTAGAATAAGTCTTAAATATCTAAGTTAGTCTAGAATAAGTTTAAATATCTAAGTTAGTCTAGAATAAGTCTTAAATATCTAAGTTAGTCTAGAATAAGTCTTAAATATCTAAGTTAGTCTAGAATAAGTCTTAAATATCTAAGTTAGTCTAGAATAAGTCTTAAATATCTAAGTTAGTCTAGAATAAGTATTAAATATCTAAGTTAGTCTAGAATAAGTCTTAAATATCTAAGTTAGTCTAGAATAAGTCTTAAATATCTAAGTTAGTCTAGAATAAGTCTTAAATATCTAAGTTAGTCTAGAATAAGTCTTAAATAACATCCTTAGGAAGTGCCCTTGACATCTTTTAGGCTTTTTTCGATATCCTTTGCACAGAGTTGATATTTCTTATCTATTTTACTGTGAATCTGAAAATGTATGTAATTGGATTTTGTTGGAAAGTGTACAATAAGGTTTCGAACGTAATAAGCTACCAGCATGACCTAGTTTTTCTGTCTAGCAACTGTTCGTTTTCATATACAAATAAAGTTAGCGTAAATTTTATATGGGTTTTACAAACAATTGTTGGCATAAATAAAATGTGTGTACAAGTCCACTATAAATTTACTAACCAAACCGTTCAAATACTTAAACAATAATTAATGAAAATATAATTGAAAGTAGGCCGTATCTGCCATAGGAAAAATGTACTTAAATAATTGAATAAAGAATCAAATCATTACTTTTTTTAAAACAATTAAAAGCATAAATTTAAAGGAATATAACGCGCATCTGGAAAAAGAAATACCGGCAATAAATTAATGCGAAAATTCGCTTTTTTAAATGCAGCTTTTCTAACTGTTTAAATTAATTGAACATGCACAGTAAACCCTAAAGTTAACTTAAACGGAAAGTGACAGCAAAAGGGAAAAATTTATAAGAATCTCCAATGAGTTTATTAAATTTCGTTGTAAGTATACCTTTGTTTACTAGAGTAAGGAATATTTAGAATTGGCCTTCTTAAGTTCTATTACAATAAAATATGTATAGTTTATTCCTTCCTAAAGGCGTGATAATTTTATGTTCCTTTTTTTTTCTGACTCCAACAGTTCGACAATATCTCTACTAGTGCCAAACATATTGTTGTTCTGAAAAATGGTGCCATAGCTTTTTCGTTAACTTTTCTTATAGTCGATAAGATATTTCTTACATTTTCCGAACAGTATTTGGTGCTAAACCTGGTACATCAACACTAAAATTTTAATTAGAAACGATGCCACTTTCCATGATATAAGTATAAAAAAGTTTTTTGATCCCCGTTTTTAGCCTTTTGAAATATTAATAAATCAGCACGAATACAATAACTACACTTGAGTTTTGACTTCAAATTCTATTAATTCATCAAGGAACTACACCTCATCTGACTTTAAAATAGTAAAGTTTTTGAAAATTAGTTAAAGTTGATATTTAATCTAACGGCTATGTTAGCCTTCATTTCCCAACAGTTTTAAGAAATATAAAAAATAATTTCAGTAACTAATTAATCTGCATTTGCTTCGATATTTTCAAAATATAACATCGTTTAAATCACTTATTTTACTATGCACAGTAATTTCATTAAAAAAATTGTGATTTTCTCTCATACCAACCATTGCCCTTTCATACTCGTAAGAGCAAAATTTAGGCAGCCAAAGCTTTCGTACTTATTTTACGTAAAGGAGAATAATTGTCAAAATCACCACTATGAAACGTTGCTCCGTGAAAGGACTTGGCACGGACGACAATGAAGGCTCCTCCATTTTGGCACGAAATTTAATGTTTTTAAATAAGTGATTTCTAGAAAAATTTTTGATTATTTTTATCAAGTTATTTTTATCCAGAATGATTGAAATTTATATAGAACATTTTTTCAATCCAGTGATAATGACTATCACCATCATTTAAATTTATCTATTTATTCGTTGTAGGTTCCTTTACTTCTAGCTTTGGCTTTTATATCGATAGGTATGATTTGGCTTTAGCTTTATTTTTTATATTGTTTAAGCAAACGAAGCTATGTTAATAGGCTTTGTCGGTCTCAAACGAAAATGACACGCAGCGCCTCTCTTGGCGAGTTCGCGCGTAACTTGGTTAAAAGTTTTTCCCCGCCCCATTGAAATTTAGGTAAAGTTGGCGATAATAAAACGTTAATTAACCCATCGACAAACTACTACAGGACGCGTAATGTAACCCCCAAACCCCCCCCCCTTAAATACGCCCTTGGCAGCCGCCTTAGAGGTAGAGCTTCGTTTGTTAAAAGGTAAAACTAACGTAGTACAACTGCCAAATTGAATTTTATTAATGTTATTAGTGTAGCTATAATTATTATTATCTTTTTACCAGCATCTGGTTATTATTATTAGAGTTGTCAACTAAATCATTGCTATTTGTTTGGTTGTTGCCTATTGTAATTACATCAAAATTATTTTGGACAATAACTTTTCCGCGATCATTAAAGATAACCACCTAGAGGTGCACAAACAGTAACTTTTGTTATATATTTATTTTAAATATAAATGGAATAATGTGTGCTTACTTTTCCATTGAGTTGAATAGGATTTGGGTTTAGTTTTGTGGGTCCTTCCTTATCAAGAAAATTTTTGGAACAAACATACCGAGGAGTTTTGGAGTAGTAAAATATTTCAGTGGAAGCGAAGTCCCAAACGTCCCAACCACTGGCTTTCAACCAACGTTGTTTTGTAGGGTTTGGATACCGATAAATTTTCAAACTTGCATCTTTCTGTAACCGTGTATCACTCTTACAATCACCATAAAAGCATGTTTTAGGTGCCATTGCGAAAGTTAATTAAAAAAACTCTGAAAATCACACCGCAAAGGGTATCGCCATCTTGTACTAGATTTTTAACTCCCACGAATGACACACGGGGGCATAGCAGTCGAATAGCGCGACAGTTAAACAAGAAATCCTCTATGGGGCTTTAGTATAACATTACGAGTCCTGTAGTAGTTTGTAGTTTGTCGATGATTAACCTACCAAATGATATAAGAAATATTCCCCTGACAATTTTTCCCGTTTATATGAACTTAAATGTAATATAAAATCGTCTTGAATAATCGTTTATCGTTTAATAACATTCAAAAATAATATTTTTAATGCGCCATATAGATAATCGAACATCTGCTCGTTTAGGTAAAGTTTGCGTTGTCAACGCGCGTATTAGAAAGCAAAATGATATTTTAGAAAGTAGGTTGTAATTCGGAACGATATTAATACTTTTCGCGAATTTTGTCATCAGTGAATTACAAATATGACTTGAAATAAGTTTCAATGTTTATTTAAAAGCTAGTTTCATAACTTTTCATGGATTGGTTCGTTCACAATGTATCTTTAAAGCGAGGGGCAGTTCACTCCTTTTTGGAGCGCAGATTTAATCGGATTAAATCCGATTAAATTTATTAAATTGAGTTAATCACGATTAAATTTTTAATCCGATTTAATCACGATTAAACTTTTTAATCCGATTTAATCTCGATTAAACTTTTTAATAATGATTTAATTTTTTTAATCACGATTTAATCGGCTTAATCATGATTAAATCTAGTTAATCATGATCCGGTTTTAATAATTTTTTTGTATCGCCATCTAATCTTACATCGATAAAATTAAACCAATTAACTTTACTGACGTTTATAATTTGGAGTATTTAAATCTAAAAATAATATGCCTACTGGAACAGCCTAAAATGTAATTGTTTTGAAAATAGTAACATTTATTATCACAGCTTAGTAACAACAATAGCAGGTACAGTAATTATTTGATAGGAACATCACACTGAGAGTATCACGCTTGTGATATTTGCCACAGTTTAGTGCTTCGGGTCTTTGGACGAGCGGAGGCTTCGTTCGAGGCTTTCCCAGGAACTTTCTTCTTCTTCTTACTGGAAAGACGTTCGCGTTTTTTTAAAGATTTTATAAATGATAAGAAATCTTCATTCATACGAAGTTCCATCGTCGAGGTAATTGAAGGCTTTTCGATATCAATACATCCATGATTTTTCATAGGAACCAGGGACAGCTTTCCTATTAAATCCCACAGATACCGCGAACATAAAACCCCCAAGCCTCTACCACCTTTTAGTGGAGCAGTTGTTGGTGCATAGTTCCTTGTCTTTTCCACTCGAATACGTAAATTTCAACACGAGTCCAATTAAAAAGCCATCACCTTCAATTTTTTTAAAAGTCACCATTCTACAATTGAAATGTCTTGCCTCTTGGATATTTCCACTAATTGAGTCTGTTTAATAGAACTTGCTGTTTGAAGCTCCTTCGCTGCGACCCTTAATCGTGATTTAATCCTGATTTAATCGCGATTTAATCCATTTAATCATTTTAATCATGATTTAATCGGATTTAATCGGCCAAGAGCGCAGATTTAATCATGGGAGTGAACTGCCCCTCGCTTTAAAGTATTCGAAAATTTTAAGGCGGTGAATGTAGCCCAGTCTTAAGCCTCGGTTTAATCTACCCCATATTTTGAAACGTAAAAACCCGATTACTATCGTTAAATGCAGTGGCGTAGTAATAATTTGATGGGCCCGTGGAAAATTTTTCTTTGGGGCCCCTAATGCTTAGCTAAAAATATGGCAAAAATTAAAATTTTATTAAAAATTGATCTTTTATATTTTACACTGTTAAAGTAGTACATGTACGTAGTTGACGTTAGTTCAAAAAATTTAAAATGCACGACGGATACAGAACATATATAATAGTACGTAGTTAACTTTCAACAACTATTTTTTAACTGGTTAAAGTTGATATCTACAGTTCGACTAGAGTCTAGGAATAGGAGACTAGAGCGAAGTTCATTTTCACATAATTATGTTTCATTATGTGAAATGTTTCTTTCTTGCTGCAAATTGATTGATTAGTTTATCAGTATTTAACTGACGTGCAGTGTCTTGTTCGATTGTTAGCAATGCCAACCCCGATAGCATTTCTTGCCTCATGCTACTTCTCTGATAGTTTTTAATTACTTGGTATTATTAGAAAAAGTAGTAATGCCGTGTAGAGTTCAAGGAAACTGGCATACAAAGAGTGGTTATCCATGATGAATAAATTGGGAAACTCTTTTACGGTTGAAACCTTTCGGATATCTTCTTTCAATGCACACCTCAAACTGAGAATTTCTGGTACAAATGAGTTACATAAATCTTTAGGATAAGCTTTTACAAGTTTCTCAGCTTGAAAGTTCGGTATCGGTTAATTTTTTAAACTTATCGGATTTATTACGTTAAATCTTGCCACAATCTCATTTAAACCAGTAAATAGAAATTTAAGCTGATCGATGATAATATCTAAAGTTCGGTAAATATGTTAACTCTAAAATAACTTTCAGGATCCGTTATGCGCTAATCTTCACATAATTCATCGAAATGTTTTTTAATCCTCCTTTGTCTTTTCATTTCAAACTCTGGCCGAATGGACCAGCTCCTCGTAATAACCTTCGCCTCGGTTAACATGTTCTTAAAATTATTCCTAACACTAGCGAGTATATCACGAATTTAACCTAGTACTTTTTTATAAAAAAGCCTGATGTTAAAAGGCCCACATCGCCTAAATTATATTTTAAATCGTTTTACGAAAAGTAAGTAAAGTAAGTAGTTACTAAAATACTAAATAATATTTTTTATATTTTTTTATTTTGAAAATGTGTTTCGACCAAGGCATGACGTTCCCGCCCGATGGGCCCTCTCGGGGTCCGAGGCCCGCGGAATTTGCCACCCAGGCCACCCTATTGCTACGCCACTGGTTAAATGATGCCAAACGCTAATTGTAATACGAAACAAATAACGAAATACGTGGGATTTTTGGCGTGAAATGGACTTAGAATTTTTTTTTGAGAATCTACGTATAGAAAAGGTCAAGCTCTTTTGGTAGGCAATCGTATATTTAACGTTAGGGAAACAGTTAACGAAGACAGCTCAGTAGGGCAATGCACACGAGAGACGTCGGTGACTAAAAAAGTCTACGATATAACAGTTAATGTAAGTAATTTAATTTGAATTGTCACATAATTTCTATAAAATATTACTCTAGATTGTACAAGATAGAAGTATTTAAAATTCACCGGGAATCACCCCTCTCTCCCTAGATGTATAAATAGGCATATCCATGAACTTTGAGCCCGCCTATTTCGAAAATAAAAAGATGAAATCTTTATTTGGGTTTCTTTTAAATTCATTTATTATGGAAAAATGTTAATCAAATATTTTTTCTAAAAACGATTTGTTAATTTAGTTTAAATCATCGCTACATTTACATTACGGGAATTGTAATTTTAACCAAGTTACGCGCGAGCTCGCCCCTAGAGGCGCTGAGCGTCAATCGCTCTTACTCTATAATCTTGTTAAAATTTTCAACTGTAAAACTAGTTTATGTTTCAGTCCAAGATCCACATAATAATTAAATAATAATTTAACAATAATTAAACAATAATTAAATAATAATTAAATAATAATTAAACAATAATTAAACAATAATTAAATAATAATTAAACAATAATTAAACAATAATTAAACAATAATTAAATAATAATTAAATAATAATTAAACAATAATTAAACAATAATTAAATAATAATTAAATAATAATAATCAGGTAGGCTAATACCCAAGGCACCACCATAGGCCCAAGTCATCGAGCCACTTTTAATGCCTTTAAACAGGTGGCCGGGTTAAAATGCGTAGGAGGGTGGTGACAAGCCCTACATGCCACGGGAGCCAACAGCTTCTTACACTTACTATTACCGTTAACCTCTACAAGTTTTTTTTGGAAGGGGAAACCGAAGAACTCGGGGGGAAACCCCTTAACCAGTGGGGAGATAACTTGCAAACTCAACGCAGAAGGAGTGGCTCCGAGTTTTCACCCAGGGCTACAAGCTGCGATCGAACTCGGCTCCTCTTGCAGCAAGGCGAAAGTGCTAAACACTCCGCCAACCTACTACTAAGGCTGCACCATCCGGTGAAGAACGTGTAATGACCACCATGGGCGATCTAATAATACTTTCTGTCTGTGAAATTTTAAGTACAGGTTTAGTAGTAGCTTTTGGGTTATTTCCATGAATTAAAATATTTTTTACTTCATTTTACATTAGCATTCAAGCTTATAGTTATAAAATTAACCTTGGTTATAGGTAGAAATTAAAAAAATTGAGATGACATTAATTTTAAAATAAATTATTTGAGGGTAAAGCTTTTTTTTAAATAAATTTGAAGATCAAAAGTTTAAAAGCCAATTCCATATGTTTAAACCAACATGCTTTTTAGTGTCCATGATACAATTTCTAAGTCTTATTTTCATCTTTGTTTAGGTAAAAGTAATCCATCGCTAAGCTATGAATTTAAAGTTGACTGTGACCAGTGTCCAGGCCAGCGAAACTATAGTAATAAAGTTCATTATTATTTACATTTATATTTAAAATACGTTAGCACTAAAAAAGTTTAAATAATGTCTTAGAATGGAAAAAAAGATTTATTGTCGGATGGAAAGTTATAAATTTTAATGAATAAACAAATACTTGAGCAGGATGTCGATATTACAGGACGCGGAAGAGTTAAGAATAGGAAAAATGTTGTTTCTAAGAATTGATATATCCAAAAACTTTCGAAAATATAATTATTTTGTATTAAAGCCCAAATTTTACACAAATCATATCAAATTTAAGTCATCTAAATTTTTAATGACACAGGCACTTTCCGTATAGAAAATACATAAATAACAAATTCAATTTAAATTTTCATTTCTTTTGTGTTTTTGAACTGGCAAATTATTATATAAAACGTGTTTTTATAGTTTTTAATAAAAAGTTAGTTCTTGGGCAGCTGGCTAGGTTTAAAATGACGTCTTAAACATTGATTTAAACTTATGAACAGAAATCTATTAAGAAGTGTTCAAAAATTAATTTAAAGTTAAAAAATCTACGCTCGAATCGCTTTATAAAACAAAAATTTAGTTTGTTATGAATTATTTTTTAAATTTATGCTTAGTGTGACTATTAACACTGCTTTGTATTTTAATAGTTGTAATCTATTAATATTTGTTTTTTTAAAGTACTTTGCATTCCTGGTTTAAATTGTTGGGACGAAGACCTAAAGCAAGATTTTTGTCACTGGTCTTGTAACGGACCAGGGCGTTAATGCTTTGTTTGAAGTTTTGGTATACAACAAGGAAAAGAAATAAAGATAAGAATCAATAAGAAACGTTCAACTGTGTTTTTAATTTTTTGTTTGCACATTTTAGCTATTCTTAAAACAAATACATCAAAATCATTAAATTGAGCCCAAAATATCCACAATAGACCGTTTTCACCCTGACAGACATAGTTTGAAGGGGATGATAGTAGCCTTCTACCAAAAGAATGATGAAATCACACAAATACTCTATTAGCCATCCATTCTTCTTTTAAAATTATGGTTGATTTGGAATTGGATAAAATATTTTTTATATTTTTTTAAATTTCATTGCTTCCAAAAAAACAATTAAACATTTTATTCAGACCCTGTACAAACTATACAGCTATCAGCATAAGTGGTATTCATAAGTTAGATATGTTGGCAGCCATAGTTTGAGCCCAGCAAATACAAATATCCATATATCGAAGTTTGATGTGAATTAGATATTCGCTAGATATCCAGATGTCATGGTTTTGGAGATCCAGTAGATATCAAAACACAGGATATTCAATATCCAGGGGACGTTGTAAGTACATATCCTCTTTAAGATATATTCAAGTTATCGTATACAGTCATGTTCTATGGATATTTGAACTAGATTCGTTTGATATCCAATAGGTATTCGTGACATCCAAATGATATCTTAAGGAGATCTTCTCATATTCCAGAAATATGGTTACTTATCATCTGGTGAAGCCTGGCTGATACACTGTTAAAGGAAAAGGTTCAATGGTGGTTCAATTTTAAACCATTAAAGGTTCATGTGCCAAAAATTATCAGTTTTAACTATTCGAATGGAACGAGTGGCGTGTAGTAGCATCGTAAATGCAACAGCGGTTAATTTTGCTAGCTACTAAATTTGTTATTTGGAATATGAAAAGAACGTTTAAAGATCTTTAGAGTTTGTTCAAACTGTAGTTTAAAAATTGACCTATACCGAAACGAATATCTGCCTAATTTCATTGTCTAAGTAAAGAAAAGCGTACTAATACTTTGTATTTCTTTCTTGCACATATCAAATACAAGAACATTAACTACGTTTTTGTGAGATTAAACTACCCGCAAATAAATAATTTCAGTCTCTCAAGTGATTGTATTTGAACCTTTCAATAAATTATCTTTATAACTTTTTCAAAATTCGTGTTTGACCTTTTGTCAGTTGAATATTTAAATCCTTATGGGGAAATGTTTCAAACTTTCGAAAGTTCGTACATATAAAACGGTTAGGATTTAAGCCAGTCAAAGGTTCATATTTTAACCTCATAAACGAGTTCGTAAATGATCCATTTGATGCTGCATAATTGAACGGGTACTACTTTCGCAGGTACGACATTGAAACTTTCGCGGGTACGGCATTGAACCTTTCGCAGGTACTACAAAGAACCTTTCGATGGTATAGCATTGAACCTTTCGCATGTACGAAATTGAACTTTTCGATGGTACAACATTGAAACTTTCGCAGGTAAGACATTGAACCTATCGCAGGTACTACAAAGAACCTTTCGATGGTATAGCATTGAACCTTTAGCATGTACGAAATTGAAGCTTTTGATGGTATAACATTGAACCTTTCGCATGTACGAAATTGAACCTTTCGATGGTATAACATTGAAACTTTTGCAGGTAAGATATTGAACCTTTCGCAGGTACTACAAAGAACCTTTCGATGGTATAGCATTGAACCTTTCGCATGTACGAAATTGAACTTTTCGAAGGCATAAGTTTCGATGGTATAACATTGAAACTTTCGCATGTACGAAATTGAACCTTTCGCAGGTGCTACATTGAACCTTTTGATGGTATAACATAGATCTCCTTTGCGATTCCTACTTGTACCACAGTAGGTTAGCTTTGGAACCCCTTTTTAATGGTTGAAAATTACACCAGTTGAAATGGTTCCATATTGCACCAGTTGAAAAGGTTCCATTTTGCACCATTTGAAAAGGTTCCATATTGCACCAACTGAAAATGTTCCATATTGCACCATTTGAAAAGGTTCCATATTGCACCAATTGAAAATGTTCCATATTGCACCATTTGAAAAGGTTCCATATTGCACCAATTGGAAATGTTCCATATTGCACCATTTGAAAAGGTTCCATATTGCACCATTTGAAAAGGTTCAAAATATAAGCATTTGAAAAGTTCCATATTGTACCATTTGAAAAGGTTCAAAATAGAACCATTTGAAAAGGTTCAAAATAGAACCATTTGAAAAGGTTCAAAATAGAACCATTTGAAAAGCTTCAAAATAGAACCATTTGAAAAGGTTCAAAATAGAACCATTTGTTATGGTTCATATTAGAACCAAATAAGGTTATGAATGGGATGCATAAGTTTGAACCTCAAAAGAGTCAATTTTAAACCTTTTTCTTTAACAGTGTATTCAGGCCCGAGAGGTTTGGTGAAAATATGTTGTAGAATTTAGAGCTTACATCTTTAACTGTTAGTCCTCCAAACTGGCTCAGATACTCGTACTATAAAATAATGTAAATTCCTAAAAATGTAGCATGCTCTGTAATATTAGCTGCCCTACTATTTTCCGTTTTTTCATTCATCCTTTTTTGCCTCCCGAAGCAGAACGTTTTCCTCATTTATTAAAGGAAATCCATATTATTTTTTACCATTAACTATGTTTCTGTCTCCGGATGTATTCAATTGCGGGCCCTTGTACTGCATTCCACAAATTAGTATTTGAAGCATTTCCCCGAAATTGTTTTGAACGACCCTGATTATTTCTTGATCTCGAAAAATATATTTACACCCGCCTAGATAAATTGGAAATATTTAATCATATTATCAGGGTAAAATTAGATGAAAGCCTTGAATTACTTTTAAAAATCTTGATAAAGTAGTAACAATGGGTATTAATAATATATTATAATATTATAAATCAGTATTCATGCATTTTCATAGTAACTTGTTTAATTAAATTTAATAAAAGAAGTTACCAGGTTTAGTCCAGTTCTGTTTAACAGTTTAATTTTGTTCTGAAAGAAAATGGCTCATGAAAATATATTCAAGAGAACCATAATAAACAAAGGTGTGCAATCACTACGTATTACCTATAATCCTAGGGCCATTTATTTTAATATGTTTCACCCATAACCATACACATTATTACGTGACTAAGGACTGAAAACTGTCCGAGAGTTGTTACAAGATTTTGCATTTCCTAGGTAAAGGTGCTTAAGAAATTTCTGCTCCCAGTCTTTTCACGTATTAAAAATACTTTATGAAAATACCAACGCTTTCAAATGTAAATGCAACATTAATTATGATGAAATATGAGTAAATATTAAATCAGATAGTAAAATGTACTACTATACACACTATTGCTACTGGACAGAAGCTAGATACAAGTTTCCAGTTGCGAAACATTCGATAACAGAAATCGTTCATGATCCTTCTTATGGTTATTATGATACTTTTTCTATTGATTTTGAATATGAAGGTTCATCACAACTTTTGTTGGTTAAGGTGTTTTACTCCCTTCCACACCTGAATTTGCAGAAGAAAAAGCATCTGAACAAAATACAAGATAAATGAATAATAAAGGAACTAAAAAATATCGAATTGAAATTATAAATAGTACTACCTTATCTAAAGTCAAAATTTAGGGCAGAGATTTCCACAGTAGACTGGTTTCGCCTTTTGGGGCTCATCAGTACGTGTAGGAACTTTGGCTATCCTCGGAAATCTGCCGATATCATATAGGGCACTCTGAATGTTTATTAGTTTTACTGACATCGCAGATTTCCGAGGATAGCCAGAGTTCCTACACAGTACTGATGAGCCCCAAAAGGCGAAACCGGTCTACTGTTGGAATCTCTGCCCTAAATTTTGACTTTTGGTAAAAATATCTTAACGTTGGAATTCAACGGAAGCCCGAGCGTAAAAGATGACTGCTGAATAGCGACCGTAATGCAATAATTGGTGAAGAATTTCACTAAAAGTTGCAATGGACTGCTCACATATAGGGCACTCTGAATATTTATTAGTATTACCTTTTTTGATGGTAAAATATTTCTACTCGATATTGATTCTGGTCGAAAACAAAAAGTAGAATATTTGTAATATTGTTCAATTTTTATTTAACAGAGGACTTGTCCAACAGCTGCTAAAATAAAATCGAGCATAACTAACCTATTAATCATAAAAATAATAAAAAAATAATATTAATTTCATTTAACAATCAAAGGGCCAATGATTGCGAACACAAGTGGTGTAGACACGGAGAGTTTCCTGATCAGACCCTATTTGACCAAATTGTCCATTTCGACCCTTTTTGTAGTGTTTACACAATTTGACCCGCCTTGCACTTTGTCTTAAATATCATTTGGCGGCAAAACTGTTTAATACAGATTGTTGTTTTGTAAACTTAGAGGAATTCGGTAATTTTTTTAATATCTTTCCCTTCTTAGCCGAACAAATTCTAGGAATAAACAAGGTTTTTTTCTGTTCAGATAACTGGTTTTTGTTTAATCTACAGGGTCTTTTTTTTTTGCTCGGAAAAGTGTTTTTTTTCAAAAACTATTTATAGTACCGATTTCAAATTTGGAAGGTCAATTCTCTATACCGGGGGACATCAGTTTGAGAAATTTGAGCGTTTTCGGTAATGTTTTTCACCAATTTTGAAAAATTATTTTTCGACCACTAGGTGCGAGATAAAAAATTTCTATTATAAAGTTGTAGGCCGTCATCGAAAACCCTTAAAAATTGTTCACTCGACGAAAAACAATTTATTTATCAGTGAAAATTCGAGCTTGAAAAATTTACAAGTTGGTGAAGCCAAATTACGATTGTTTGAAACGATAATTGAAAAGGGAACAAGTCTAATACAAACGTAGTAGAGTTTTCACACTTGAAAAAATGTACACGTTTGGTTTTTAAATGCAGATATTTTATTCACATAAATTCTTACAAAACATTTTCAATAATATCACCATTGGCTGCAACACAGGTTTGTGCGCGGACAATTAAGTTCTCAAACGCTTTCTCTACCATTTCTGGTGTGACGTCTCGGCAAGCACTGATTATTCGACTAATGAGTTCCTCCCTAGTTTCAATGGGCGTGGCGTATACCTTTGCTTTAACGAATCCCCAAAGAAAATAATCCAGCGGTGTTAGGTCAGGTGACCTTGCTGGCCAATGCACTGGACCATTTCTCCCTATCCACCTTTCAGGAAACTCGTTGTTGAGGTGCTCAGTTACTTGCCGGGAAAAATGCGGAGGGGCGCCATCTTGCTGAAACCACAACTGACGTCTTTCAGCCAATGGAAGGTCGTCGATTGCGTCACTCAGTTCGTTCTGTAGAAAATGTAAATACCTTTGGCCGTTGAGGTTCGTCGGCAGGAAAAAGGGACCAATCAAACGGTTTCCAACAAGTCCAACCCAAACATTGACCCGTTCGTCGGAGAACAAAACATGGCGCAAAAATTGTCTATCTTCTTGGACAGCATTTATTAACCAGTTGCTAAATTCATAACGTCTTTGATGGTCTCCGTCAATTAGTCCTTGGTGGAGCGTAGCTCTGTATGGGTGATAGCGATTCTTACGAAGAATTTTCCACACACGATTTGCAGAACAACCCAAATCAGCAGCGGCGTTAGCGCAACTGTGACGAGGATATGCCACAAAGTACGCGAGTACATTGTTCTCGAAGTCTAAATCCGGTTTCAAACAATCGTAATTTGGCTTCACCAACTTGTAAATTTTTCAAGCTCGAATTTTCACTGATAAATAAATTGTTTTTCGTCGAGTGAACAATTTTTAAGGGTTTTCGATGACGGCCTACAACTTTATAATAGAAATTTTTTATCTCGCACCTAGTGGTCGAAAAATAATTTTTCAAAATTGGTGAAAAACATTACCGAAAACGCTCAAATTTCTCAAACTGATGTCCCCCGGTATAGAGAATTGACCTTCCAAATTTGAAATCGGTACTATAAATAGTTTTTGAAAAAAAACACTTTTCCGAGCAAAAAAAAAGACCCTGTATATGCAGGGTGTTTAAATGTCATCGGCCCAGGCATTTGTTTAAAAACTATATTACTAGAAATGTGAAATTTTCATTATGTACAGTATCGGGGACGGTCGTTGTTATTTGTAAATTTCAGCAAAATCGTGACAGCTTTGGAATTTTTATTTTTTAACGCTAGGTGGTAGACAAAAATTGTCAAGAAACAAGTTGTAGAGCATTCTCAAAAACCTCAAATTAAATTGGTTTGGTCAGAATGGATCAATTTTTCAATGAGATAAATAAGTTGGTAGTAGGTAGCTGAAGCCTTTTGACAACTAATTTAAAAGGAAACCTATCTAATATTTGCTAATAATGATCGTTTTTTAAGCTAATTTTTTATTACTAATTAGTTTTGAGATAAAAACCATTTCGGAAGGTGTTAGAAAATTAAAAAAGAGGTTGTAAGAAGTCTACAAAATGTCTAATTTACCCTAACTGAATTTCCCAATGCTTTTTTGGTAGAGTTATACTACGGTGGTGGTCATCAAAACGCATGTTTAGTAAGTCAGTTATTTTAATTAATTTTTTAATTTTAATCCTTGTTTCTTTCTTATCGAAAATTAAATTATATTTAGTTTTTGATCACAACCCAACAAATAGTAAAAATAAAGTTAATGGTAATGCGACGAACAACAGCTTGCCACCACCCTAGTACGCATTGTAACCCGGCCACCTGTTTAAAGGCTCTAAACGTCGCCAGATGACTTGCGTCTTAGGCAAGCTAATTATTATTAATATTATATTGAGTGACTGAAATATTGTTCATAGACAGGTTTTTTATAAATAGTGGGAATAATTCGTTTTTGTAACAAAAGTAGTTTAATAATGTTGTCTTGGATTGTATTACCTGAAATAAAAGTACAATAATTTAGATAGGGACAGATTAGAGTAAAGTTGAGATTCACTATAATGTTTTACTTAATATTAGGCGATTACACGAAAAAGATATAAACTAGCAGAAGACTATCAAGGCCCCCATAAGGTTGAATGGGCAGAAGATCCCATGTTTTTAGCAGTAGAAAGGTGCTACCTGGCGGGAAAAAAGAGCAAATCCTCACTCCAACCACCTATACTACCTTTGGCCATCTACGATGCAATTTCCGGTAGCATGCATTGGGGTATTTGCGCGTAAATTTCGGTTTTTGACCCTAGCTAGATTAATGTAGTCATTTTGGCCAGTCATTAGCTTAACGTTAAAATCCCATTCGTTTCAAACTTAGCTAGGCGGCCTTGGTAGTCTTATGATACTAGAGGTAATTTTTTAGCAAAGTGGTCCACATTTTTGAACCATCTTAGCAATTCATTGAACCACAGGTTCAAATATTTTTATTCACTAACAAGGTTTAATACATGACCCTCAATTTTAATGATAAAATACGCGAAAAAGTAGATAAGTCCATCATTAAAAGGGATAATATAGCTAAATCCTAAACAAATTTTAATAAATTAAAAAACTTACTAATAACTCGTACCAATAGGTAGATTATGGACTAATCTACTTTTTCGCGTATTTTATCATCCTTCGCACAGTCCATAGGTGGTTTCCTCAATTTTAATACTTGACACATAAATACATCTAGATGATTATTCTTGAGGCACTTGTTAATACAGTTTAGGTTTTCATTATATTTTTGAATTGCGAGGATTATATTTTTCTGACTGTTTAGTAACAACGAGTCATCCGCAGACCGTGTATAAGGTTAATAGTAGTGGTGTGCGAGTACTCGAAAATTGCGAGTACTCGTTATCGAGTCCGAGTCCGAGTACTCGGACTCGGACTCGGAATAGGTAATTTTATTACTCGCACGGGTACCCGATTCCCACGAAAAGGGTACATAATTACTCGAAGCGGACTCGAGTAAATAGATAATTTGAAAATTACCCGGCGAGTCTAATATTACTCGGCGAGTCCATTATTACTCGGCGAGGCCATTATTATTGGGCAAGATTATTTAAACAGCGGCAAATAAATTTCAGACGAATTGGCCACGATAACTTAGGACTCGAATTGAACTCGATAAAAATTAGGACTCGAATTGGACTCGTTAAAAACATTCCGGACTCGTATTGGACTCGAAAGCTTTAAACCTAATTCTTTAGGACTCGAGGACTCGATCAAGTCCTTAATATTTGGACTCGAGAACTCGCGAGTCCAAGTTTCTAAGACTCGAGACTCGACTCGAATTTCAAAAAACAGGACTCGCACACCCTTAGTTAATAGGTCATTAAATGAAATCAAGATATCATTAAAATATAAATAAAATAAAATAAAATTGGGTACAGAATGGAACCTTGAAGAAAACCACATTTTGATATTATTTTATCCGATATTACATTATTAGTTTTGGTCTTAAATGTTCTGTTTTTCATGGTCGATATTGTCCAAAACATTTGTAATATCTAAAAAACCGCTAAAGTTATTTAAGAGGAATCGAGGGCATTAAGAATTTGTTTTAGACGTGAGCGCTCTTTTAGAGATTAAACCAAATTTAGTAACAAATCGAATCAGATGGTTATAAAACATTTGTCAAATTCGTATAAAGTTAGCAGGTTCATCTATATTTATTTTTTTTAAACTTCACATCGATATTAGACACACAGACGGTCGTGGTTTATAATTCTAAGTCCGGCAGAATACGATTGGATTGAGCTACGTGATCATTTGCGATCTTTTTATCCATCAAGGGAAAAAGGTTCTAAAATTCCAGTTAATGAACTTTGCAGTAATGACCCAGTTGCCGTAACACGACATTTTCATAACAGGTTTCAAGCTGTTTGGCAAAAGCTCATTATGATTAAAGAAAACCCAGTTTTGGGGGAAGTTGAACATTTTTTTGGAGGGTAGAATATCAAAGTCGAGGGGCTCCTCATATTCATTTTATTTTATGGCTACAAAATGCACCGAAGGTCGTTATGAACTTTATCTAAAAACATGCCACTTGCGCGTTGCCAAACAAGACTAAAAGCCCAACGTTGTACGATTTAGTATCCAAGTATCAATGGCGCAAATGCAATCGAACTTGTTTGAGGAGGAAACAATCTGATGATAAGTTTATAACGCATGGTCGTCCTTTTGGGTTTGTTGATGTAGCTTTTAATTGCATTTCAAAGAAGTCAGCTGATGACTTTGGAATTAGTTTCCTCATTTCAAAGACTACTTGTGACTTAGATACTTTAGAACTGGATTTTTTTTTAAAAGTCTCCAATTCCTAAGGTATTGCTTTTGTAACAACAATTTAAGTTCCATCTTTTTAGGTGAATCTTTGCCCTTTTTGATAATTTGTAACACAGTTTGAGATCCCTTCTTCACCTTTGGTGTTGCAAGTGAAGTTCTACGTCTTTTTGTGAGATATGGATCTTCTGGATCATAATCATGAGGCCTTTTCCTTGACACTTCTTTTTGGTTCTTACTATGAGGTGTACCTTTTTCTAATGGTGTCAGACTAACAACTGAATCTACCAAAATGATAATGAAGTTTTTGAATTTATGTACCATTTTAATTATAAATAATATATATAATTATTAGAAAAAGCTCAGCTACGCTGAGAAAAAAGGTTATATATAGCTCTTTTTGTATAATATCATTACGGCCAAGAAGGGCCATGTATTAAATTGGATGTTAAGTAGAGTTTTTTTGCGGGGGAATATCTTTTTATGTGAAATTAATTTAAATTAAAAGAGATTTAAACGGTTTTAAAATCACAATATATTTGTTAAAAACCGTTGAGGTATATTTTAATTAAGTTTTTTTCACAATGTGCTTCTCTTCACTTCTATAAAATTAATTTGTTTAACATCAATTCATGTTTTTCTAAAAATATTAAAAGTTCAACAAGTTAACAACAGCAACGTACAAAAATGTCTTATTAGCATTACAGTTTTCATTTTCGGGCTATATATGGTGGCCTTTTTGAGATCTATATAAACTCGTATTTCAAAAAACATATTTTCATCTTTAATTATAATTATGAGTTATGTTGGGTTACGTTGGGATAGGTTGGATTAAATATTTCTCTAAGTTTTGGGTGGATGAATTTATCCAACTTTTTTCACACGAACCAACAAGTTGACTCAACTTGAACTTAGTCATCTACATGTAGTTGGAAGAAACGTTCGTACATGTGAAAAGTTTAGTTTAGATTTCAATTTCTAAGAAACTTACCCTACGCAACCGAACTGTTGTCGCGATTGTAGAGTTGGGGACCTAAATTAAAGTGGCCCCGAATTTGTGGAAATTCTAAAATTAAGATTTTATAATTTTATAACTTATTTATAATAGAATTTTTATTAAACGGTATTTAAAAAGTAGACTTAAAATAGTTAAGCAAACAACTTTAAGAAATGAAAGGAAAAGAAGGCCGCCATATATAGCCCGAAAATGAAAACTGTAATGCTAATAAGACATTTTTGTACGTTGCTGTTGTTAACTTGTTTAACTTTTAATATTTTTAGAAAAACATGAATTGATGTTAAACAAATTAATTTTATAGAAGTGAAGAGAAGCACATTGTGAAAAAAACTGAATTAAAAGATACCTCAACGGTTTTTAACAAATATATTGTGATTTTAAAACCGTTTAAATCTCTTTTAATTTAAATTAATCTCACATAAAAAGATATTCCCCCGCAAAAAAACTCCACTTAACATCCAATTTAATACATGGCCCTTCTTAACCGTAATGATATGATACAAAAAGAGCTATATATCACCTTTTTTCTCAGCGTAGCTGAGCTTTTTCATATAATATATGCCCCTTCTTCAGAACTATAAATGCAATCTACATATATATTTTTCATTTCCTTACTTTTTATATTTAATAGGCTACCTTTTTTTCGAAAAATGGTATAAACTTATAATTTGTAATACCTATAAACTAGGGTGTTTCAAAAAAATGCAAAAATCGAAATGTTTTGGTGCACATGGATTTTCTTGTTCATTTTTATGAGAAAAAGGCCCGCGAAATATTTTAGGTAAACTCGTTAATATTTAGAACTGCCCCAACTAGGCTAAGTTTTACCATTGTAAACTAACCCATTTATAAGCAAAAAAACTTACCTTTTCATTTTCCTAATCTGGAACATTATCTATTTGATTATTTTGCCGCCTTTCGATAGGAACATTCTCATTTAATCTAAAATGTAGGTATATTTTATTGAAAGTTATAGCTTTGAATAATTCTGGGTTTCGTTATCCTAAGTCGGACAATTTATCACTTTATTTGAAAGCAAAGTTAACCTTATAATTATTTCACCTGACCAAATTTTAGGGCTCGATCGCTAGCGCCCCTATAGCCAAATATCCAAGGTGAGTATTAAAAGACAATATCTCTAGCGTACCCTACGGTTACTTAGAATATCAAAACGAAGAATTGTAAAAGAAAATTGTCATCTATTAATTATAAGTCTAACGAAAAAATGTTTGTAACAAAAAACCCACAAAACAAGTTTCCTTCAATCATATAGTTGTAGTATATGAAATTTCTCCCGAAAATAGACTAAATACTTTATTTTAAAACAATTTAAGGTTTAAATTTTTAACTTCTAAAATTGAATTTTTACTAAAAAACGGGAATTAATGTTAATTTGTGTTTATTTTTGGTGAAGGAATTATTATGTTTTATTCTTTATTCAAAATGTTATTGTTGTATGTTTTATTTTGAAACGTTATATAAGTGGTGAAGGAATGATTTTAATTAAATAAAAATATATCATGCTTTAATAAAATATTTTTTTTAAATTAAAATGTGTTTGTTGATTTTAATTATATTCTATAAAACCAACAATTAACTAACAAAGTAGGTAGTATATTGTTTTTGTTTAAACAACAATGTCTTATATAAAACTTCTTTCACCCTTCGGAATAATGGTTTCAGGCCCTACCATGTCAGGAAAAACTTCATGGATTAACTCGCTAATTGGATGGTTTTCGTCGTCCAAGTATCCTACGACATTGCATTCTGCATCGGCTCATCTTTGGCCTCGTGTGAGTAGGGGCCAGTGGCGTAGACAAGGGGAGGGTTTAATAAAATTGGTCTGGGATTTGCCGAGAGTTATTTGTTCCCTGAAGATGACCGCGTTCTCCATCTCGGTTTGCAGTTGGTTTTCGTCGTCCAAGTATCCTACGACTTTGCATTCTGCATCGGCTCATCTTTGGCCTCGTGTGAGTAGGGGCCAGTGGCGTAGACAAGGGGAGGGTTTACTAAAATTGGTCTAAGATTTGCAGAGGGTTATTTGATCCCTGAAGATGACCGCGTTCTCCATCTCGGTTTGCAGTTGGTTTTCGTCGTCCAAGTATCCTACGACTTTGCATTCTGCATCGGCTCATCTTTGGCCTCGTGTGAGTAGGGGCCAGTGGCGTAGACAAGGGGAGGGTTTACTAGAATTGGTCTGGGATTTGCAGAGGGTTATTTGTTCCCTGAAGATGACCGCGTTCTCCATCTCGGTTTGCAGTTGGTTTTCGTCGTCCAAGTATCCTACGACTTTGCATTCTGCATCGGCTCATCTTTGGCCTCGTGTGAGTAGGGGCCAGTGGCGTAGACAAGGGGAGGGTTTAATAAAATTGGTCTGGGATTTGCCGAGAGTTATTTGTTCCCTGAAGATGACCGCGTTCTCCATCTCGGTTTGCAGTTGGTTTTCGTCGTCCAAGTATCCTACGACTTTGCATTCTGCATCGGCTTATCTTTGGCCTCGTGTGAGTAGGGGCCAGTGGCGTAGACAAGGGGAGGGTTTACTAAAATTGGTCTGGGATTTGCAGAGGGTTATTTGTTCCCTGAAGATGACCGCGTTCTCCATCTCGGTTTGCAGTTGGTTTTCGTCGTCCAAGTATCCTACGACTTTGCATTCTGCATCGGCTCATCTTTGGCCTCGTGTGAGTAGGGGCCAGTGGCGTAGACAAGGGGAGGGTTTAATAAAATTGGTCTGGGATTTGCAGAGGGTTATTTGTTCCCTGAAGATGACCGCGTTCTCCATCTCGGTTTGCAGTTGGTTTTCGTCGTCCAAGTATCCTACGACTTTGCATTCTGCATCGGCTTATCTTTGGCCTCGTGTGAGTAGGGGCCAGTGGCGTAGACAAGGGGAGGGTTTACTAAAATTGGTCTGGGATTTGCCGAGAGTTATTTGTTCCCTGAAGATGACCGCGTTCTCCATCTCGGTTTGCAGTTGGTTTTCGTCGTCCAAGTATCCTACGACTTTGCATTCTGCATCGGCTCATCTTTGGCCTCGTGTGAGTAGGGGCCAGTGGCGTAGACAAGGGGAGGGTTTAATAAAATTGGTCTGGGATTTGCCGAGAGTTATTTGTTCCCTGAAGATGACCGCGTTCTCCATCTCGGTTTGCAGTTGGTTTTCGTCGTCCAAGTATCCTACGACTTTGCATTCTGCATCGGCTCATCTTTGGCCTCGTGTGAGTAGGGGCCAGTGGCGTAGACAAGGGGAGGGTTTACTAAAATTGGTCTGGGATTTGCAGAGGGTTATTTGTTCCCTGAAGATGACCGCGTTCTCCATCTCGGTTTGCAGTTGGTTTTCGTCGTCCAAGTATCCTACGACTTTGCATTCTGCATCGGCTCATCTTTGGCCTCGTGTGAGTAGGGGCCAGTGGCGTAGACAAGGGGAGGGTTTACTAAAATTGGTCTGGGATTTGCAGAGGGTTATTTGTTCCCTGAAGATGACCGCGTTCTCCATCTCGGTTTGCAGTTGGTTTTCGTCGTCCAAGTATCCTACGACTTTGCATTCTGCATCGGCTCATCTTTGGCCTCGTGTGAGTAGGGGCCAGTGGCGTAGACAAGGGGAGGGTTTAATAAAATTGGTCTGGGATTTGCCGAGAGTTATTTGTTCCCTGAAGATGACCGCGTTCTCCATCTCGGTTTGCAGTTGGTTTTCGTCGTCCAAGTATCCTACGACTTTGCATTCTGCATCGGCTTATCTTTGGCCTCGTGTGAGTAGGGTCCAGTGGCGTAGACAAGGGGAGGGTTTACTAAAATTGGTCTGGGATTTGCCGAGAGTTATTTGTTCCCTGAAGATGACCGCGTTCTCCATCTCGGTTTGCAGTTGGTTTTCGTCGTCCAAGTATCCTACGACTTTGCATTCTGCATCGGCTCATCTTTGGCCTCGTGTGAGTAGGGGCCAGTGGCGTAGACAAGGGGAGGGTTTAATAAAATTGGTCTGGGATTTGCCGAGAGTTATTTGTTCCCTGAAGATGACCGCGTTCTCCATCTCGGTTTGCAGTTGGTTTTCGTCGTCCAAGTATCCTACGACTTTGCATTCTGCATCGGCTCATCTTTGGCCTCGTGTGAGTAGGGGCCAGTGGCGTAGACAAGGGGAGGGTTTACTAAAATTGGTCTGGGATTTGCAGAGGGTTATTTGTTCCCTGAAGATGACCGCGTTCTCCATCTCGGTTTGCAGTTGGTTTTCGTCGTCCAAGTATCCTACGACTTTGCATTCTGCATCGGCTCATCTTTGGCCTCGTGTGAGTAGGGGCCAGTGGCGTAGACAAGGGGAGGGTTTACTAAAATTGGTCTGGGATTTGCAGAGGGTTATTTGTTCCCTGAAGATGACCGCGTTCTCCATCTCGGTTTGCAGTTGGTTTTCGTCGTCCAAGTATCCTACGACTTTGCATTCTGCATCGGCTTATCTTTGGCCTCGTGTGAGTAGGGGCCAGTGGCGTAGACAAGGGGAGGGTTTACTAAAATTGGTCTGGGATTTGCCGAGAGTTATTTGTTCCCTGAAGATGACCGCGTTCTCCATCTCGGTTTGCAGTTGGTTTTCGTCGTCCAAGTATCCTACGACTTTGCATTCTGCATCGGCTCATCTTTGGCCTCGTGTGAGTAGGGGCCAGTGGCGTAGACAAGGGGAGGGTTTACTAAAATTGGTCTGGGATTTGCAGAGGGTTATTTGTTCCCTGAAGATGACCGCGTTCTCCATCTCGGTTTGCAGTTGGTTTTCGTCGTCCAAGTATCCTACGACTTTGCATTCTGCATCGGCTCATCTTTGGCCTCGTGTGAGTAGGGGCCAGTGGCGTAGACAAGGGGAGGGTTTACTAAAATTGGTCTGGGATTTGCAGAGGGTTATTTGTTCCCTGAAGATGACCGCGTTCTCCATCTCGGTTTGCAGTTGGTTTTCGTCGTCCAAGTATCCTACGACTTTGCATTCTGCATCGGCTTATCTTTGGCCTCGTGTGAGTAGGGGCCAGTGGCGTAGACAAGGGGAGGGTTTACTAAAATTGGTCTGGGATTTGCCGAGAGTTATTTGTTCCCTGAAGATGACCGCGTTCTCCATCTCGGTTTGCAGTTGGTTTTCGTCGTCCAAGTATCCTACGACTTTGCATTCTGCATCGGCTCATCTTTGGCCTCGTGTGAGTAGGGGCCAGTGGCGTAGACAAGGGGAGGGTTTAATAAAATTGGTCTGGGATTTGCCGAGAGTTATTTGTTCCCTGAAGATGACCGCGTTCTCCATCTCGGTTTGCAGTTGGTTTTCGTCGTCCAAGTATCCTACGACTTTGCATTCTGCATCGGCTCATCTTTGGCCTCGTGTGAGTAGGGGCCAGTGGCGTAGACAAGGGGAGGGTTTACTAAAATTGGTCTGGGATTTGCAGAGGGTTATTTGTTCCCTGAAGATGACCGCGTTCTCCATCTCGGTTTGCAGTTGGTTTTCGTCGTCCAAGTATCCTACGACTTTGCATTCTGCATCGGCTCATCTTTGGCCTCGTGTGAGTAGGGGCCAGTGGCGTAGACAAGGGGAGGGTTTAATAAAATTGGTCTGGGATTTGCCGAGAGTTATTTGTTCCCTGAAGATGACCGCGTTCTCCATCTCGGTTTGCAGTTGGTTTTCGTCGTCCAAGTATCCTACGACTTTGCATTCTGCATCGGCTTATCTTTGGCCTCGTGTGAGTAGGGGCCAGTGGCGTAGACAAGGGGAGGGTTTACTAAAATTGGTCTGGGATTTGCAGAGGGTTATTTGTTCCCTGAAGATGACCGCGTTCTCCATCTCGGTTTGCAGTTGGTTTTCGTCGTCCAAGTATCCTACGACTTTGCATTCTGCATCGGCTTATCTTTGGCCTCGTGTGAGTAGGGGCCAGTGGCGTAGACAAGGGGAGGGTTTACTAAAATTGGTCTGGGATTTGCCGAGAGTTATTTGTTCCCTGAAGATGACCGCGTTCTCCATCTCGGTTTGCAGTTGGTTTTCGTCGTCCAAGTATCCTACGACTTTGCATTCTGCATCGGCTCATCTTTGGCCTCGTGTGAGTAGGGGCCAGTGGCGTAGACAAGGGGAGGGTTTAATAAAATTGGTCTGGGATTTGCCGAGAGTTATTTGTTCCCTGAAGATGACCGCGTTCTCCATCTCGGTTTGCAGTTGGTTTTCGTCGTCCAAGTATCCTACGACTTTGCATTCTGCATCGGCTCATCTTTGGCCTCGTGTGAGTAGGGGCCAGTGGCGTAGACAAGGGGAGGGTTTACTAAAATTGGTCTGGGATTTGCAGAGGGTTATTTGTTCCCTGAAGATGACCGCGTTCTCCATCTCGGTTTGCAGTTGGTTTTCGTCGTCCAAGTATCCTACGACTTTGCATTCTGCATCGGCTCATCTTTGGCCTCGTGTGAGTAGGGGCCAGTGGCGTAGACAAGGGGAGGGTTTACTAGAATTGGTCTGGGATTTGCAGAGGGTTATTTGTTCCCTGAAGATGACCGCGTTCTCCATCTCGGTTTGCAGTTGGTTTTCGTCGTCCAAGTATCCTACGACTTTGCATTCTGCATCGGCTCATCTTTGGCCTCGTGTGAGTAGGGGCCAGTGGCGTAGACAAGGGGAGGGTTTACTAGAATTGGTCTGGGATTTGCAGAGGGTTATTTGTTCCCTGAAGATGACCGCGTTCTCCATCTCGGTTTGCAGTTGGTTTTCGTCGTCCAAGTATCCTACGACTTTGCATTCTGCATCGGCTCATCTTTGGCCTCGTGTGAGTAGGGGCCAGTGGCGTAGACAAGGGGAGGGTTTACTAGAATTGGTCTGGGATTTGCAGAGGGTTATTTGTTCCCTGAAGATGACCGCGTTCTCCATCTCGGTTTGCAGTTGGTTTTCGTCGTCCAAGTATCCTACGACTTTGCATTCTGCATCGGCTCATCTTTGGCCTCGTGTGAGTAGGGGCCAGTGGCGTAGACAAGGGGAGGGTTTACTAAAATTGGTCTGGGTTTTGCAGAGGGTTATTTATTCCCTGAAGATGACCGCGTTCTCCATCTCGGTTTGCAGTTGGTTTTCATCGTCCAAGTATCCTACGACTTTGCATTCTGCATCGGCTCATCTTTGGCCTCGTGTGAGTAGGGGCCAGTGGCGTAGACAAGGGGAGGGTTTACTAGAATTGGTCTGGGATTTGCAGAGGGTTATTTGTTCCCTGAAGATGACCGCGTTCTCCATCTCGGTTTGCAGTTGGTTTTCGTCGTCCAAGTATCCTACGACTTTGCATTCTGCATCGGCTCATCTTTCGCCTCGTGTGAGTAGGGGCCAGTGGCGTAGACAAGGGGAGGGTTTACTAAAATTGGTCTGGGATTTGCAGAGGGTTATTTGTTCCCTGAAGATGACCGCGTTCTCCATCTCATTTTGCAGTTGGTTTTCGTCGTCCAAGTATCCTACGACTTTGCATTCTGCATCGGCTTATCTTTGGCCTCGTGTGAGTAGGGGCCAGTGGCGTAGACAAGGGGAGGGTTTACTAAAATTGGTCTGGGATTTGCAGAGGGTTATTTGTTCCCTGAAGATGACCGCGGTCTCCATCTCGGTTTGCAGTTGGTTTTCGTCGTCCAAGTATCCTACGACTTTGCATTCTGCATCGGCTCATCTTTGGCCTCGTGTGAGTAGGGGCCAGTGGCGTAGACAAGGGGAGGGTTTACTAAAATTGGTCTGGGATTTGCAGAGGGTTATTTGTTCCCTGAAGATGACCGCGTTCTCCATCTCGGTTTGCAGTTGGTTTTCGTCGTCCAAGTATCCTACGACTTTGCATTCTGCATCGGCTCATCTTTGGCCTCGTGTGAGTAGGGGCCAGTGGCGTAGACAAGGGGAGGGTTTACTAGAATTGGTCTGGGATTTGCAGAGGGTTATTTGTTCCCTGAAGATGACCGCGTTCTCCATCTCGGTTTGCAGTGAGTTTTCGTCGTCCAAGTATCCTACGACTTTGCATTCTGCATCGGCTCATCTTTGGCCTCGTGTGAGTAGGGGCCAGTGGCGTAGACAAGGGGAGGGTTTACTAAAATTGGTCTGGGATTTGCAGAGGGTTATTTGTTCCCTGAAGATGACCGCGTTCTCCATCTCAGTTTGCAGTTGGTTTTCGTCGTCCAAGTATCCTACGACTTTGCATTCTGCATCGGCACATCTTTGGCCTCGTGTGAGTAGGGGCCAGTGGCGTAGACAAGGGGAGGGTTTACTAGAATTGGTCTGGGATTTGCAGAGGGTTATTTGTTCCCTGGAGATGACCGCGTTCTCCATCTCGGTTTGCAGTTGGTTTTCGTCGTCCAAGTATCCTACGACTTTGCATTCTGCATCGGCTCATCTTTGGCCTCGTGTGAGTAGGGGCCAGTGGCGTAGACAAGGGGAGGGTTTACTAAAATTGGTCTGGGTTTTGCAGAGGGTTATTTATTCCCTGAAGATGACCGCGTTCTCCATCTCGGTTTGCAGTTGGTTTTCATCGTCCAAGTATCCTACGACTTTGCATTCTGCATCGGCTCATCTTTGGCCTCGTGTGAGTAGGGGCCAGTGGCGTAGACAAGGGGAGGGTTTACTAGAATTGGTCTGGGATTTGCAGAGGGTTATTTGTTCCCTGAAGATGACCGCGTTCTCCATCTCGGTTTGCAGTTGGTTTTCGTCGTCCAAGTATCCTACGACTTTGCATTCTGCATCGGCTCATCTTTGGCCTCGTGTGAGTAGGGGCCAGTGGCGTAGACAAGGGGAGGGTTTACTAAAATTGGTCTGGGATTTGCAGAGGGTTATTTGTTCCCTGAAGATGACCGCGTTCTCCATCTCGGTTTGCAGTTGGTTTTCGTCGTCCAAGTATCCTACGACTTTGCATTCTGCATCGGCTCATCTTTGGCCTCGTGTGAGTAGGGGCCAGTGGCGTAGACAAGGGGAGGGTTTACTAGAATTGGTCTGGGATTTGCAGAGGGTTATTTGTTCCCTGAAGATGACCGCGTTCTCCATCTCGGTTTGCAGTTGGTTTTCGTCGTCCAAGTATCCTACGACTTTGCATTCTGCATCGGCTCATCTTTGGCCTCGTGTGAGTAGGGGCCAGTGGCGTAGACAAGGGGAGGGTTTACTAAAATTGGTCTGGGTTTTGCAGAGGGTTATTTATTCCCTGAAGATGACCGCGTTCTCCATCTCGGTTTGCAGTTGGTTTTCATCGTCCAAGTATCCTACGACTTTGCATTCTGCATCGGCTCATCTTTGGCCTCGTGTGAGTAGGGGCCAGTGGCGTAGACAAGGGGAGGGTTTACTAGAATTGGTCTGGGATTTGCAGAGGGTTATTTGTTCCCTGAAGATGACCGCGTTCTCCATCTCGGTTTGCAGTTGGTTTTCGTCGTCCAAGTATCCTACGACTTTGCATTCTGCATCGGCTCATCTTTGGCCTCGTGTGAGTAGGGGCCAGTGGCGTAGACAAGGGGAGGGTTTACTAAAATTGGTCTGGGATTTGCAGAGGGTTATTTGTTCCCTGAAGATGACCGCGTTCTCCATCTCGGTTTGCAGTTGGTTTTCGTCGTCCAAGTATCCTACGACTTTGCATTCTGCATCGGCTCATCTTTGGCCTCGTGTGAGTAGGGGCCAGTGGCGTAGACCAGGGGAGGGTTTACTAGAATTGGTCTGGGATTTGCAGAGGGTTATTTGTTCCCTGAAGATGACCGCGTTCTCCATCTCGGTTTGCAGTTGGTTTTCGTCGTCCAAGTATCCTACGACTTTGCATTCTGCATCGGCTCATCTTTGGCCTCGTGTGAGTAGGGGCCAGTGGCGTAGACAAGGGGAGGGTTTACTAAAATTGGTCTGGGTTTTGCAGAGGGTTATTTATTCCCTGAAGATGACCGCGTTCTCCATCTCGGTTTGCAGTTGGTTTTCATCGTCCAAGTATCCTACGACTTTGCATTCTGCATCGGCTCATCTTTGGCCTCGTGTGAGTAGGGGCCAGTGGCGTAGACAAGGGGAGGGTTTACTAGAATTGGTCTGGGATTTGCAGAGGGTTATTTGTTCCCTGAAGATGACCGCGTTCTCCATCTCGGTTTGCAGTTGGTTTTCGTCGTCCAAGTATCCTACGACTTTGCATTCTGCATCGGCTCATCTTTGGCCTCGTGTGAGTAGGGGCCAGTGGCGTAGACAAGGGGAGGGTTTACTAAAATTGGTCTGGGATTTGCAGATGGTTATTTGTTCCCTGAAGATGACCGCGTTCTCCATCTCGGTTTGCAGTTGGTTTTCGTCGTCCAAGTATCCTACGACTTTGCATTCTGCATCGGCTCATCTTTGGCCTCGTGTGAGTAGGGGCCAGTGGCGTAGACAAGGGGAGGGTTTACTAGAATTGGTCTGGGATTTGCAGAGGGTTATTTGTTCCCTGAAGATGACCGCGTTCTCCATCTCGGTTTGCAGTTGGTTTTCGTCGTCCAAGTATCCTACGACTTTGCATTCTGCATCGGCTCATCTTTGGCCTCGTGTGAGTAGGGGCCAGTGGCGTAGACAAGGGGAGGGTTTACTAAAATTGGTCTGGGTTTTGCAGAGGGTTATTTATTCCCTGAAGATGACCGCGTTCTCCATCT